>NW_015557134.1:2331082-2348743 GCF_001515605.1 Sinocyclocheilus anshuiensis
TTTTCTTTTTTAATAAATCTGCAAAAATGTCAACGATTCTGTGTTTTTCTGTCAATATGGGGTGCTGTGTGTACATTAATGAGGAAAAAAAATTAACTTAAATGATTTTAGCAAATGGCTGCAATATAACAAAGAGTGAAAAATTTAAGGGGGTCTGAATACTTTCCGTACCCACTGTATATATATATAAAATGGTTGTGGAACATAAAGTGTTGCACATTGTAGTGGTGGAAAAATAAATGAATATAAATTAATGTGTAATTTGTAAAACGTTTGCAACTGTTTTTTATCACTGAATTAGATGCAACTAAATTAATACACTGCGTCTTCTGTTACTATACATACGGACTACTCAACAGATATTTAGAAGTTTAATATTGTGAAGTATTGAAAATGTCAATGTGTTAATAATGCTCTGTAAAAAGGTTACTTGCATTTTCACAACACTATAATGTAGTGTGTCCCATCGGGTAATCAGAAGTTATACACACTTGGGCCAAATACCGGAAATGCATTTTATAAGTGGAAAACCCAACTAACAAGGAATGTTCTCACAACTTTCACTTACGTTTTTTTAAAAGTTATATACATGTTAGGACAAAACATTCTTAAAGTAATGTTTATGGAATGTTCTTGTCCTTAATTAACTTTATTATATGTTTGAAATGCGTTCTCATAATGTTGAGAGAAAATGTTCTTAGATAATAAAAAATCTCTGAATGTCATCATGAAGTTATTTTAAAACAGAGATCAACGTTCACGGAATATCCTTATGTTTTTATATGTACTTGAGGAACGTTTTCATAATGTTGAGAGAAAACATTCTTAGAATATAAAAAAATAAACATTCAATAACATATTTTGGATAAAAACAAAATTAGTTAAATATAGTAAAAACATTTTAGTCACCTTTAAATAATGTTCTAATCTCAACAAGAAATTTTAACATTCTTAAAATATTAAAAATAAACATTCAAATAAAATTATATTTTAGTGTTCCTAGAATATTAAAAGTTTTAATAATGTTATATTTTGGGTGAAAATAAAGTTAGTAGAATGTTTTAGACACCTTTAAATGTTCTAATCATGACAAGAAAACTGGACATTTTAACGTTCAAATAACATTATATTTTGGATGAAAATAAAGTTAGTAGAACATTGTCAAAAAGTTTTAGGAACCTTTAAATGTTCAAAAATAATTTTCCCACAATGTTTTTATAACCTAAATGTGTTACCTGGGTAGTGGTCAAGTGCAAGCAAGTTTTTATTACTGTAGAAATTGATTCATTCTAGTAAATCTGTTTCTTTGGACGATTTATTTAAATGAACAGATTCACAAACATGATTCACTATTGTACTATGCACAGTTTTTAGGGTGTTTTTTTTATTATATTTAGTTGGCCTATACATTTACCTATTTAAGTATAATACTGTCACCCTATTTGAGATTCATTAACATTAATTCACAACCCCTCATTGTTTTTGAATGAGCAAAATATGGGTCTGATTAAATGATAAATAAGGATAACTGTTTTTTTTAATTATAAAAACGTATAGCCCTCTCGTATAGTTTGTAGCTTGTAGTGTATCTAACTACTTTTTCAAAGCAGTCGCTTGCTGTAGTTTAACTATACTTCAAATTATGATTAGCTTGTAGCTTGGCAGGCTACACATCCAAAGTAGCTTCATCAACAGGAGTGGTATTTCTTAGACACATGGAGTTTCTGTCGATGTTGTGTGTTCTAAATCATTCACTTAAACTGTTTTATCTTAGTTAGTCTGCTATGTAGGCAGTAGACAGCAAGCCAGCTTAGTTACTAGTTTTGGAAGAGATACAGTGTTTGGGAGAGCGCTCTTTCTCACTCCTTTGGGTGTAAAGAAGCCATGTACACACTATTGTACGCTTCTCTATTTTTGGCATCTGATTAATGTACCTGGCCGCTCTGGAGTCTCTCTGATCTATGGCTTCTACTTAAATATATTTTTCAAGAGAGGCGACACCTTTGTGTATTTCCTGTTCTAATTCATCTATACGTCTTATTCACAAGCACACCAAAAAAATATTTATTAAGATTTTGTTAAAGTGTCATATACTGGAACTTAAATCTGAAGTGTGTAATTTTTGTGCCATTAGCATCACTGAACAGAATTGCAAAAATAACTGGATTCTTGAATACTCACTCGTCTTCCATTAGTCAACAAACAGATCCAGTCCAGCTGGAGTGTTCATGTGCACTAAATACATAAATTTACAAAAAGGATCTCAGAAAGGCTGAAAAAGAGGGGCAGTCATGTAGTTTGATATTTTAAAGGTGAAGTGGATTGCTTGGCACATACTGAAATGACACCATCATTAACAACAAAACCACTGAGAAAATTGCTGGGAAAAATGACTCCCGACCATGACGGATTACTTAACTGAAAGCCTCTGCCCCATCTAAAATTTTCTTAAAAGCCTTGACATTTTTGAGCAATAAGCTCATTTTCAGTGTGGTGTGTGACAATTATTAGTTTGTTAGAGAAGGGTTTCTCAGCTGGGGGCTTGTGATGGCACTGTAGGAGGGTCCTGAGATTAAAAAAAGAAATTAAAAAGGTAAAAAAAAAAAGGAATTAAAAAGTTAATGTATAAATTAAAAATGCACTAAAATGAATTAAAATAGATTAAATCAGTTGCCTTAAAAATGTGCAATAACAACGTGAAATTCACTATATTTATGGAAAGGTTTCACATTTTTTTATTGTGACTTTTATAATTTTTTTCAGAAAGTAAAAAGATGCTGTAACACTTTACAGTAAGATTCCATTTTATTTAACATTAGTTGACTTTGTTAGTTAACATGAACAAACAATTAAAATCGTTCTAAGGTATTTATTAATCTTAGTTAATATTAATTTCAGTTGTATTTTTAACCAATGTTAAAAGTACTGCAACAAATGTATTACTCATTAGTTAATGCAGTAACTAATGTTAACCCATGGAACTGCTACTTATTGTGAAGTGTTGCCGATTTGCTTTAGTGAATTGGTTCATTCAGACCGATTCATTTAAGTGAACAGGATCAAAAAGAATCAATCAGAATCTGACCAGAATGTCTGGTATTATTTAATGAAATACGAACACTTCTCTTCAACACTTACCACTCAAATGTGGATGGAATAGCCAAGAGATCAAAACTACATTAATACTGTTTTAATAATATTATAATGATTTAATAATAATATTAAGAATTTTATAAGCTTATTTTATAATTTATTTTTATTCAAATGTGTTAAATGTTCACAGACAACAAAAAAAGTTTTTCTTCAAATGTGACCTACGTAAATGTATTTCCCTTTCAGTCGGTCACTCTCGACGTCACGTCGGTAATGACCGACGAATTGGGATTTCGCTTAGAGAGACCAATCCACTTCGAGTGTAAACTAAATGAGCCAATGCACATTGGCATGTGATGATTGCAACCAGCTGCCGCTGATCGCAGCGCGAGTATAACTAGGCAGCAGGTGCAGTGCATACTCAGCTTTTTGCTTTGGAGCCGAGCGGTCATATCGTTCTGCTCCTGACTTCTACTGTACTGAGAGAAGACTGAACGAGTTCAGCGCGCTCTTCGTGTTGGCGGTAGGGCTCTTCAGAGGTGGTGGTTTCCCGTGTCAAGTGGGTTGCACACATCAGGCTGCACTACCCCCTGTTTGTGTTGCAGGCGGCCATCTCCCCTGTGTGCTTCAGCACGCTAAAAGAGCTTTTCCCCTAAAAGAGTATTCAAGGGTGCGTGTTTTTAAAGATGACGTTGCGTCTGGCAAACTCGACGTTACGTCTTTGTAAAGACGACATTGCGTCTTGCTACAGACAACATTTCACCTGTGTGTTTCTGGATGCGGTCACTACCTGGCGTCAGGGTGATGGTCACGATCACTGCCTCACGTGTCTGGGCATTAAGCATGCCGAGGTGGCGTTTGTGGATGAGTCATGTTCTCATTGCGGGAAGATGACCATCTCGGAGTTGCGGGCCAAGCTCCGTTACCTCAAAAGGGTCCCACTACATAGATTACCTCGATCTAGTTCTCGTCATGGCGGCAGTCAGGCAGGGGCTACTTCAGGCAGTAGCACGGGCGGTCTGAGGGTAACAGTGATGGCAAACCCTCCAGGGAACCAACCCTCAGGGGACCATCGCTTCTATTGCACTCTGCAACCAGTTGAGCTGCCAAAGGAACGTGTTGGGCCCTCTCGTGGCGGAACGTCCGGCGCCAGGCCCTCACTCGATGAATCCGTGAGAACCGGTAGAGGGCTGGGTTCCATATGTAGAGACCTAAGTGGATCCCATATGTGTAAAGTCCACGGTATAGCCTCAGAGCCCTTGTTTCCCCGGCAGACTTTCTGCCATTTCCAAGAGGGTTACAATCACCTCTAATCTTCCATATGCTCCTAAACGGTTGTTCATATGTGTAAGTGCTTCCGAACCTCATTCTGGAAGGATGGGGCTTCTGCAATGTTCCTGTTCCAACTGGAACGGGTACATTTTCCCAGTGTTATCCAATCTCACTGAGTGGGTAGTGCTACGACAACAGTGACTGGCCTTCTTGTTGCGAGCCTCGACCTAGGCCGAAAAGGGGGGACAGGAGGCTCGCACAGGACGCTGGAAGGGGCAGCATCCATCCATATATTTTTTTTTTATATATTTAGAAAAATACAAAAAAAAAATGCTTAAATACGTTGGTAGAAAATATATTTACATAAGTATATTTTGAAGCAAATATTTGAATATATATATATATATATATATTTTTTTTTCCGCACGGGTAGATTACATTTCCTATCCATGCCGCTCATCTGGAATGCTGCAAAGTGCAACAGTCAAGTGAAGTGATACGAACCGTGAAATGTCCCAGTGTTGTGATAAATGCTAAAGATTAGCTTGGTCAATCAAATCAAAGCACCACAACTAACTGTTTTATAATTTATAACATATCCAGTGTAGTTTACTGCTTTTTGTAATGCAGCTAACTGCTATTTAAGAGTATCTTGACTAAAGTTGTTTAATATTTTGAAGCTTGCCAAACTAAAATTAACTTTCAAATGAACTTCCCCAACACTGCGACTATTCATAGCATCCATAACTGCACCATCAGCCACTTAAAGAGAGAAAACTAGCTCGTATGCAGGTGGTCTCCTGCACGGGAGGGAAATGACCTGATCTTCACCTGCCTGACACCCACTCCGTCTTCAGTTCCAGCGTCGCTCTATGTACATTATGATCTTTGTCTGTTCCTAATGACTGATGCGCATGGAAAAGAGCTGAATGCTTGATCAATGAGAAATCGAGGTTACTGTGGAAAACGTTCTTTGCGATTTGCATTGCTTGGAGGCAAATGGTTGTTTCGGTCTCAGCGTGAGACATTTTCTACTGTCATAATCACTGCTGTCATCATCATCATCAACATCTCCTTTGCCCTCTTTGTAAGTTTCATCATCATCATTATCATCATCAACATCACGAACAACCTCCTCATGGGCATTACATTCACATCATTATGTCAAAGCTTTGCGGGGGAAAGATAAAACTGTATTTTCCCAGCAAATTCAGGTACTTTTTTTGTTTTTTGCTGAGTGTCACTTAATCTGTTTGGGTGTGCAGTTTGTGTTTAGCCGGTATTTTAAGAACTTCTCATTAAAAATGTATATTACAGATTTCTGAATGGCCAAAGAGCTGTGCATGGCTAAATGATAACATTGTTGCAACACTGAATACACCTTATACTCTAAGGCAGAGCTACTCTGCTTCAGAAGCCAGGAGGGCCACATTCAAACAGCAATATATATAAGGTGTGATGTATAATACAAAAGGCTTACATTTATAATTAAAAAGCTTATGCTTGAATGCTTTAAATTTGTTTTGTAGACAATTTTGAATTTTGCCTACATGTCATTTTCTTTACAAAATTAAATTTTTTATGAAAAACATTTGTAATGGGTAGAAAGAGCTGGAAAACCTATTTCTACCATATATGGTGTGTCTATACAAACACACACACACACACACACACACACATTTATCTTAATATATAAAAATGTAAACAAATACACCAAAACTATCACAAACATATCAGTGTTATTTTGGTATTACATACTTTCTGAAAATTCTGTCATTAATTACTCAGCCTCATGTCGTTCCAAACCTGTAAGACCTTTGTTCATCTTCAGAACACAAATTAAGATTTTTTTTTTCTGACCCTGCATAGACAGCAATGCAACTACCACAGTCAAGGCCCAGAAAGGTAGTAAGGACATCGTTAAAATAGTCAATGTGACATCAGTGGTTCAACTGTAATTTTATGAGGGTAGAAAGAGCCGGAAAACCTATTTCTACCATATATGGTGTGTCTATACAAACACACACACACACACACACATTTATCTTAATGTATAAAAATGTAAACAAATACACCAAAACTATCACAGACATATCAGTGTTATTTTGGTATTACATACTTTCTGAAAATTCTGTCATTAATTACTCAGCCTCATGTCGTTCCAAACCTGTAAGACCTTTGTTCATCTTCAGAACACAAATTAAGATTTTTTTTTTCTGACCCTGCATAGACAGCAATGCAACTACCACAGTCAAGGCCCAGAAAGGTAGTAAGGACATCGTTAAAATAGTCAATGTGACATCAGTGGTTCAACTGTAATTTTATGAAGCTAGGAGAATATTTTTTTGTGTGCAAAGAGAACAAAAATGATGACTTTATTCAACAATTTTTTCTCTTCCGTGTCAGTCTTCAACATGCATTCACAAGAGTACCACGATGCACGTTTCCCACAAGGCTTTCCACAAGATTTTGGAGCATCTCTGTGGGTATTTGTGCCCATTCATCCAGCATTTGTGGGGTCAGGAACTGATGTTGGATGAGAAGGCCTGGCTTTCAGTCTTCATTTCAGTTCATCCCAAAGGTGTTTAATGGGGTTGAGGTGAGGGCTCTGAGCCAGAGAGTCAAGTTCTTACACTCCAAACTCATCCAACCATGTCTTTATGAATCTTGTCATGCTGGACAAGCTTCCTCAAACTGTTCTCACAAAGTTGGAAGCTTAACATTGTCCAAAATATCTTGGTATGCTGAAGCTGAAGCTGTAAGATTTCCCTTTACTGAAAGTAACAGAATAGGATTCCACTGCTCCAAAGTCCAGTAGTGGTGTGCTTTACACCACTCCATTCGATGCTTGGCATTATACTTGATGTGAGGCTTGTGTGCAGCTGTTCAGCCATGGAAACCCATTCCATGAAGCTCATGCCACACAGTTTTTAAGCTTATATTAATGCCAGTGGAAGCTATGGAATCATCAGAGCATTGGTGACTTTTACTCTGCACCTCAGCTCTCGGTGACCCCACTCTGTGACTGACTCATTGCAAGGGTGGCCTCCTATATTACAGTACCACGCCTCAATTCACTGAGCTCTTCAGAACCGCCCGTTTTATTTTCTTTTCTTTTCTTCACAAATGTTCATAAATGCAAAGTGCATGGTTAGGTGCTTGATTTCATACACCTGGAATGAAACACTTGAATTTAGTAATTAAGAGGTGTGTCCCAGTACTTTTTATTCATATATTTTATAATTTCTAGGCACAGAATAGAGCAAGTTTGAAGTGGGGAAAAGACAGGAAAAGTTCGCTAAACATCCTGCTGTTTATGGCTTCAAGCGTTAAAAACTAGCTGCTGATGTTTACTTTAATTTAAGTCTCAGCTTGACATTTGTGAGGCACATTTCAGCACACTGTTTTGTGAACCTGTCACAATGTAATGCAGGCTTTGCTGAAAGAGGCTGTGAGTGATAGATGAGGCTGTGCCATCTATGTTGGACCAGACAGGAAAAACACAACCATAAATAACCATTGTTATCCATGCAAAGACAGTTTTTACATAGTCTTAAAGTGACAGAATCAAAAACTGCCCTGGGGTATGTTACCCAAAAGCATTGTTAGCTAACAATAACAATTTACAATTTATTAAAACATTATTTTTTTAAAAATAATATCACTCATTTTTTGAAACCATGTTTAAATTTAAATAGTGAACATCTGTTGAGCAGCACTTTGTTTGCCAAAAATTAAAGGAATTGTTCAGAATTCATTTAATTAAATTTTAAAAGATCAGAATCAGAATCAGAAAGAGCTTTATTGCCAAGTATGTTTGCACATACAAGGAATTTGTTATAGTGTCACAAGCTTCCAGTACACGGAGACAACAACAACAAACAGATAATAAAAATGAGATGTGAATAAAATACACATGCATAAATATAAACCACAAAAAAAGAATAAATTGTATGTACAGGTGTGCTATAGATGGAATAGGAATAGAATAAAATAAAATAAGTTGTAGGGATATACTAGGGTTTAGGGTGATAAATAAGTATAAGGTTATTGCACATACTGTACTTTAATTGCACAATGGGAGAACATTAACTGTTCATGAGGTAGATTGCCTGGGGAAAGAAACTGTTTTTGTGCCTGGCTGTCCTGTTATTCGGTGTTGGTCAGCGCAAGTTTTTCAGACAGGCTGGTGTCACACCGTCTGGGCCTGGTGCTTTTCTTCTCTTGTTCTTTCTGAAGACCTGGCGCACATCATCCTCACTGATCTGAAACGTAGGAGTGGGGGAGAGGGGGGTTGCAGGAGGTGTTGATGGTTGTGTGGAGAGATGTTCAGAGCGGGTGTGGGGTGTTAGACTGGGAGTTTCAAATCTACAGTAAAACTCATTCAGGTCTTCAGCAAGTTGTTGATTGGCCTCAGTGCTGGGGGATGGTGTCTTGTAGTTGGTGATGTCCTTCAGGCCTTTCCACACTGATGTAGGCTCATTCGCAGATTAATTCAATTGTTAAAATTGTATGCATTTATTTGATTACCTCCATATCAAATCATAAAACAAAGAATCCAGAAAAATGGCACAATTATTGTTATGATTTTAATAAATAATTAAATTGTTAAAGTTTTATGAATTCAATTTTTTGATCAGTGAAATTGAATTAAACCATTAAAGCTCAAATGTAAAATGTCTTTACATGCAAACATGATACAAATTATAATGTAATTATATCTTTTATTATTTATTTTGTATAGTATAATATAATTAATTTACAATTAATTATAATTCATATTTAAAATTATTTTCAAGTTATTGAATTTGAGGCCGTTCAAATAAGTAGGCTACTTTTGATGTTTTGGGTTGCATGACTATAATCTGCAGATGAGAGAATTCATGTTTACAGAGACATCTATTAGCAGTGGTACAGAGCAGATGTCTCGTACAGTCTGGTCTCTTATCCCACACAAACAAAGTCCTTATATCCCCTTCACAGGGTGAGCAAAAATAAGAAATCTCAGACATCGCATAAAAGCCCCATCTGCACATCAGAATGAGACAACCTTGATGTCAGTAAATATGCATGGTGGGACTGTATGTGCGGTGTGTGAAATGTGTGTGTGTGTGACTGTGCAGAAACAAACAACAGAATGATAAATGTATACAGAATGACAGAAACATCGATATAACCCTTTCACATATTTTTAATAGGTCCACTTAAATGAATAGTTAACTGAAAAATGTATAGTTGCTTAACATTTACTCACCCTCAGGCCATCCAAAATATAGATGAGTTTCTTCATCAGAAGAGATTTGGAGAAATGTAGCATTACATCCCTTGCTCACCAGTGGATCATCTGCAGTGAATGGGTGCCGTCAGAATGAGAGTCCAAACAGCTGGTAAAAAAACATCACATTAATCCACAAATAATCCATACCACTCCAGTCCATCAATTAACTGTCACGTTGCACACACACACGAGGGACGAGGAGACGCTGGATCTTGTGACATGAAAAGCTGTCTGTTTGTAAGAAACAATTCAAGACGGTCTCCAAAGAGAAAGAAAAACATGCGTCAACACCCTCCAAGACTTATTCAAGACTGATACCAATCTACAAGGCTTGCTTGTTCAGACCAGATACATTTCACTCCTTCTAAATAAGCCTACATCAACATACAGACATTCTGAGACCACAAAGAAGCCCGGAATTAGCATTCTTTTAAAAGTGAACTACATATAGCATTGAAAAAGTAGATCAGATTTATATCGATTTAGCAGAGACACATTCATGAGGCCAAGTGTACATAAAATGTACATACTCAATAAGATATGTAGCTATCAAGATGCCCTATATAAGAGGTTCAAGCAGCTTGTTAGTGTACCATTTACAGCCCTGTTATCATTATGCATTAATAATTTTGTGCCTCAGAAGCTATTATGTAAAAACACAGCTACAAGCTTCTCCTAATATAAAACGAAAGCCAATATTCTGTGAATATTTACCTGGAGCTGTAGGTTCTGCAGCCTCAGCAGTTTAGGTGTAGCTGTAGCCTGTCACAGAGGCAATTGTTAATGGGGTGCAGAAGCATAAAATCTTAAAATATTTCACAGCGCTATAGATAGACGGCACGTCACCTCAGGCGGGATCCATTGAGACGGTGTGTGGCGTCTTCGTGTCAAGCACAGCAGAAGCATTGGAGAGATCTTGACAACTGAGTGACATCTGTATTCATATTCCTCCACAGCCTGTAGCTGGTGTGAAATATTCATTGGCTGCTTAGGGTGTGTAATCGGCTGTATATACTCTTGAGCGGGCGGGTGGCATGAATCTGTTGACTTCCTGTGAGGCAAAAGTTGAAGAAATATATAGAATAATGAAAGCTGAAGTAAAAATAAATTTTCTCATGATTTTCTCATATCGTGCTTAAAATACCATAGTTGCTTGATATCTTGCCTGCTTGGCTTCTTAACTAGCTTAAGGCTTTCCTGGTAAAACAGCTTTTTTGCTGCAAGTTTTGCTGGAGAACAACAGATATGTGCTACCTGGTCTCATGATGAAAACGTACCTCTTGGAACTTTTTGCAAGACGCGAAATACATATCAATAAGTACATTTCACTGCAGTTTCAAACAGAAATGAACACTAGAGGTGGTAAAACAACGAGCACTTATAATTGTTATCGTGCACAGTTATGATTACAGCTTCAAATGTTTCACTTTCCGGACGTAATAAGCTTAGGTTTAGGATGCCGAATCCTTGGGAATGAATCCCGTCGAAAACATGACTCAGGATGAAAGAGCTGAAAGATGAGAGATCGAAAAACAAGCTAAAACGGCATGCTTGCGAGTGCGTTTTTACGTCACATTCACTGTTGTTCATACTATCGGGTAGATTTAGGTGTAGTGCAGATGGTACATTATTTTAAAACGTCACGGAGCATTAGAGATATAGCGCCACTCAATGGATATTTCAAGTCAGAACTGTGGTGACACCTACAAAAACAATGCCACATAAAACGTACCATATGTACGTTCATCTTTTCTGGGGGAATTATGGGCTAATTTTCATTTTTGGGTGAACTAACCCTTTAATAGAATAACAGTAGACCACAGTAGACACTTTAGAGTGCCCAAAGTGGTTACTTAACGCCTTTTTTTCTTTTTGCTTGCAAATTTCAATGATACAGATGGAAGGTTATGAAGAACAGTCTCAAGAGGATGACAAGTGACAAGTGTAGGTACAAATGAACACAAAAATAGCATTTGAAGTCAACATGAAGTGGAACTTTCATCCCATCTTACATACATCATTTTACATTTACATTACATACTGTGCAATTATGAATCATGCATTAAAGTAATACAAATCGATTCCTTCATGTAGTTAATTACAAAGACAAATACATTTTTTAATTATGATATAAAAAAAGGACTTTAAAACAAAATTAACAAAAAACTTCAATACCCTTCTGGTCTATATCTCAAACCCTGGCTATACGGGGCCACTGGGAGCTCTATTCAGCTGTTCGGTCCAGCGGTTTATACGATTACTGTCACCGTTATCCCAAGTGTTTTTGCTACTGGCCATGAATTATATTAGTGATCATTAAGAAAATACATCTTCAATATTTAATCAGAGGGGGTGTACTCATTTATGCTGTGCACTGTAGATAGTTCAATGTATCGCACGGATAGCATAGAGAGTCCACTTCGTATGAACGAGACTGGACACTGAAGTGAAGTGAGGTGTGTGCTTTTGTATTAGTCTTGATGAGCGTGCAAATTCCAAACAGGTGCGTGCAATCAGTACTCAGGTGATGGTGTTCGCTGTGATTGGGTGGTGGCTGAGCCTGGCCGATCTGTGACAATATCTATTAGCTAGTTAAATATATATTTTTTAATTTCCAGTCTTTATTTTAATTTTACATTTTAATATTTATTTTACATTTAATATTATATGCTTTTGTCACTTGTAATAATATAACTATTTTTAATAGTTTCAGTTAACAATACCAACATTGTTTGTCACAGAAAACAACAAACAAAATATTTTTTTAAAGGTACATCTTTTAAAATTAAAACAAATTAGAAATGTAACTATTACAATAACTTAATAATTTATCATTTTAAAATAATAGTAATAATCAACATTCTAATAAGTCTAATTATTAGCATAGCGTAATGATGAATAACTTTTAAACAATTTTAATAAAAATGTAAATGAAAAATGTAAAAAACTAATAAAAAAACAAACATACAAATTGGATACAATTTTCCCACACAATTTTCGAAATTTGCAAAGTAAATTCCAACAGAATAAAAGTATGTTCTTGTTCAATGTACTCTTCGTCTTTGTTTATTAACAACTTCAAAAAAAACATTTTTACAGTGTATAATTATCCAGTGATGAGAAGCTTTACTTATCCATATAGATATAATTCTTTGCCCTAAACAGTAATTCTGCACACCTGGTCACGGCCATTAATCAAGCATCGCTGCATATTACCTAGTTTGCAATCTGTCTGTTCACACCTAACTTTTCTTTTATGCTTCATTTCAGACGAGGGGACTGTTCAAATATGAGCACAGACACTCATTCATGTGTCGGCTGGTGTGTCTGTGGGTGGGTGTAATGTGTGTTGTTGTGCAGAGACGGACAGGAGGAGCAGATGGCGCACAACTCTCAAGAATTCTTCGGAGGAGCTGTATCTTTACGGCTCATATACTGCTCTAATTATCAGCCTAAGTGAGGGGAAAAGAATGGAATAAAATCCATTAAGCTCAAAATCTCATGTCAGAGAGTGAAAAATAATGCTAACTTCTCACTGAACTTCGTGCTTCTGAGTTTTCATCATCGTCAGGCAAAAATAGGTTGGATTCACGAAGACTTGACTGATTTTCTCTTCTCTGTGATAAAAAATAAACTTCGCCGAAGATCGCATCAGATATAACTTTAATTGTTCTAGATAATATTAAACATCTCTGTGCTGTCATGACTTTACTAGATGAGTGTTTAAATTGGCCTGAATAAATCTGTCAGTACTGCTTTACTTATTTGAGAAAAGCACAAGTTTCCAGCTTCAGACATATTAAATGTCATAAATGCTTATGTCCAGTTCTTCTTATTTTCAATCAAGGATATATTACATAGAGACAAAACAAAATGAGAGTAGATCAATCAGTCAGGAACACATCAAATCCTTCTTGGCTTCTGTGAATTGTTGATGGATGGATGGATGGCCAGCAGACAGTGTGATGCATTATACACATTATACTGGGAGTGTGAATCAGTATATTGAGAGCAACCGAAAATTCTCTACGGTTCCTCTTATCTAATGTAATGCTCTACAATGTAGAAATCATATTCTCATTGTGATGGCCATATTTCACCATGGCAACTAGACTCCATTGTGCATTGGCAGCAGCATGCTGTGAAATCTTCATTATCGATCTGCAAGGCATAACAAATATGGCTCATATCTTTAATTAGAGTTAATCAACAGTCAGCTTGGCCTGACCATTGTGTGTTTTGTATGATGTTGAGGATTAAAACAGAAAATGTCAATGAAAAAAAAAATCAATAAGAAAAGAAAATCAATAAATATGAATGAATAATCCTAGTATTCATAAATATTAATAATATTGGATATTTGGAATATTAACCTTTTTGAATATTTTAAATATTCAGTATTATGAATGCTTCTTAATACTAGAATCATTTATTTATTTATAATATTTGATAAAAAAAATTCATTCATTCATTCCCTCAATGAGTGTACTTTAAATGAAAGCATTTAATTCTATTCGTTTAGTTATTCGTCTTTTTTATTGACATAGTAATTCATTCATCCACTTCCCAATATTTCAAATAATGCATGTTCACTAATATTTTATTATACAATTTTAGTATTTTATTTACGCTTTCTTTCTTTCTTTCTTTGTTAATGTTTCAAATAATGCAGTTTATTTTAAGTAAAACATGTAATTACATTAATTTAGTTATTATGTTTGGGTTTTATTGACATTCATTCATTCATTCATTCATTCATTCATTCTTTATTACTATTGTCTGCAGAACATCTTAGAGATTCTTTTTGTGGTCTCTGTTGGCGTCTTTTAACTTAATATACAAAAAGCAACCACCTAAACTACTCTGATCATGCTGGCAACAGTACAGCAACACTAAAAACCCACCGACCAATGCAATAACAGACACCTTAACAACCATATAGTGTGCTAGCAACCCATAGCAACAGCATACCAACATACCAACCAATGCAATCGCAAGCACCCAGAACACCTTAGCAACTGCAATAGCAACGTCCTGGCAACCACTCAGACCAGCCCTGCATGACGGCGGTTTAACACAGGTAAGCATTGCTCACATTTACTTCAGAATCCAGCAGAATACATTCAGGAAGGACATTCATCTTCCTGGGAACTTTATTTCCGTCCTTTACTTTTATTGTAGCACTTGCCATAGGAATTTAATTCCACCTACAATATTACAGCATAGTAAATGGTGTCACTTTGCTGGAGTTTCTCAAACGTAATGTCATTCTAAACACTTTCTGAAAGCACTTTAGTCAGAACAGATCGGAGCACTTTATCACCTCGGGGATCAAACGCAGCCGCCTCAATTTACACTTTCACTCAGTTAACAACGTCCTAAACATTATGTTCTCTAGCAGCTTCTTAACAGCAGGATCCCAAACTTATTTATCTTCCACTCTCTCAAATACACTCTTAAAAAGAGTTTTGCTATTTTGGAGGTCAATAAAGATATCATAATCTTGGGAAAAGATTTTTATATGTGCATTTGTCCACATAAAATGGACTGGAGTCATCAGCAGAAGTAGAAATCCAGGGAACAATGTCAGACGGCTGTTCTGTCTGTTTCACCCCTAAGAAAAATATATGAGACGGAAGATCTCTGGGAGGTAAATTCCTCTCTTTAATGTGCGGATATAAAGGTCACTTTTGCTGGTGTGATAAATAAAAGAACACCTGGCATGGAGCGGATCATGTGGCTTTTTGCCAGACGAAAAACAGAAATGCAATTCCCAGAGTAGTGCTCTGTGGAGAATTTAGGTGGCTTATGAAGTGACTACATCGTTAGCCTCAGTCAGACGGTGTTTGTGGTCCTATTTTGATTCAGGCTTCAGCTATCGCACCACCCGGCCTCGGTGAAATATGAGCTGATATAGCAGCGTCATGATCGTTTCGCAAACAATGGACCCGTCAAATGCAAGGCGGACGCATAAAGAGGTTTTCTTACTGAAATGAAACGTCCTTTCATGGAGAACTGGCATACATCTTCCTTCGTACATCAATCTGAACTCACTCACCCACACACACTCACCAACAATACAATAAAATAAGTCATTAAGTCAATTAGTCATTCCCAGTCGGGGTGACTTTGTGTTATGCGTTTGAATGCTTGATTCTGATTGGTTGAGAGACGTTTCATGGTTCCAGTCTTGTTACGTCCAAGACCGGGGGGTTTTAGAGGGTTCTGGGGATCCACAAAAAAATCGAGAAAAAAAAAATAAATGTAATTAAGGACAGACCAAAATAATTGTATTATTTGTAACAATATTTATTGTAACAAGTGCTGTACAAATACATGTTTATATCTAATATTATTTAAAATACATCTCTAATAATGCATAAAGAGTTGAAAAACTGTGTTAAGCTAAACAAAAATAAGCAAATAAACAAACAAAAAACGTAATGTGGTAACCGTTGTATAAGCAAAATAATCAGAATTAATAATTGTATTAATTACAATATTATTATAATATTAATTTATATTTAAGTAATAATATTCTAATAAATTAAATTAAGCAAAATACTATTTTATTAATGGAAAATTACATTATGATAAACAGTTGAATTACTACTACTACATTTATTTTAAATGAATAATGTTATGATAAATTGTATTAATCAAAATAATATTTATTAAACAATGTTATAATAATATTATTTAAAATACATCTCTAATAATGCATAAAGATTAAGCTAAACAAAAATAAGCAAATAAACAAACATAAAACGTAATGTGGTAACCGTTGTATAAGCAAAATAATCAAAATTAATAATTGTATTAATTACAATATTATTATAATATTAATTTATATTTAAGTAATAATATTCTAATAAATTAAATTAAGCAAAATACTATTTTATTAATGGAAAATTACATTATGATAAACAGTTGAATTACTACTACTACATTTATTTTAAATGAATAATGTTATGATAAATTGTATTAATCAAAATAATATTTATTAAACAATGTTATAACAAACCGTTTGACTTTAACAACAACAACAACAACAACAATCATGCTTTTAATTTAATTAATAATATTGTAATAAATATTAATCAAAATAATAATACATTAATCAAATTATTTTATTATTATAACAGACAGATGAATAATAATACACTATTTCAAAATAATGATATTATAATAAATTGTATTATGACAAACTGTGTAATGATAATAATAATAATAATAATAATAATAATGCATTTATTTCAACTAGTAACATTATAATAAATATTAATCCAAATAATAATACATTTATCAAATTATTTTATTATTATAATAGACAGATTAATAACAATAATACATTATTTAAAAAAAATGGTATTATAATAAATTGTATTATGACAAACGGTGTAATAATAATAATAATAATAATAATCATCATAATAATCATAATAATCATTGTATGCTACTACTATTACTAATCATCATCACTATAATAAGTTATTTAAATGACTTTACATTATCCTGCTAATTAAATAGCTACTTACAAAATAAACAAATATATGGGCAGGAAATATTGATTGGAGCTGAGAAGAAAGAGAACGCAGTTATGGAGGAAATTGGTTGCCGGGGACAACAGCCAATTCAGCGCTCATTATGCAGAAATATTTGACCACAGAATGGCACAAATGATCGGAATCAAGTATTCAAAATATAAATAAGATATAACATAGGCAGCTTGTATGGGGGCATTTTGCATTGATTATATCCTTTGGCCTTTCTAGTGTTTATTAATACTTATCCATATTAATTGCTGCTTCTTAATAGCCCTAAATATATAAAACATTTACATGAACTATAAGTCAATGGCTGCAGGTTATGCGATTCATTGAAGGGAAAATCAGCAGATTGCCCCCCTACAGTGAGTACATGGCTGTGGGTTTAATGGGAGAATTTATAGCACACACACACACAAACACACACACACACACACACACACACACACACACACACACACACACACACAC
>NW_015557134.1:2348792-2350365 GCF_001515605.1 Sinocyclocheilus anshuiensis
TTAAGTTCATATGGGTGGAGGAAGACTGTCTGTCTGTACAAAGGAGAAGGTGTAGGTGTGTGTGTGTGTGTGTGCATATGCATTAGCTGATTATGATTGTGTGTGTGTGTGTGCTATGAGTGTGGGTACACACTTTTCTGATATCTTGTATGGGCTTTCCGGGGGTGGTTGGCTAGTTTTAGCGTGAGCAGCTGTTATCGGGATAATGAGTGTGTCCCTCTTCTCTGTCATAATTAACACTGTTTAATTAAAGCTAGGCCGCTCCTGTAGCTGGTTAGGGTGCCACTTGTTAAGTGGGAGGGAGAGAACACACTAGGCTAAGAGACCAAATTAGTTATGGGGACGAGTGCTGGATATCTTATAATTAAATATTTGTGATATAATATAATATTTTTATATATATATATATATATATATATATATATAGTTGATAATGGTACTGCTCCAGCAGGAGGAGGAGGTATTCGGGGTGAAGAAGGGCATCCATCCAGGGAACAACAGAAAAAAAAAACATTGGGTAAATACGGGAAACAAAACGGATGGTAGGCACACGGAGGTTACTGTTTAGGTCGGTTCTTCTGTCACAATCTTTCTGGGAGGAACGAGGAGACGCTGGAGTTAGCACGGAGAATAGTCTTTAATAATCAAATGTGGAGACAGACCACAAGGAAGACATTCAACAAGTAGAACCGACAGAGACAGACTGCACAGACTAGGACTTAAATATTGGGGATGATTGGGGAAACACAGGTGTATGGGATGACTAATCAAACTAATTAACAAAACGAGGACAGGAACATGACCAAATAAGAGAACAGTAAGTTATTTTAAAACAGTAAGTTTATTTAAATATACATAAATATGTTATGTATTTAAATAAATGTTGATAATATCAATGTTATTATTACTATTATTATTATTATTATTATTAATTGTTTATTATTAGTAGTATTCTCATTTATATAATAAAGTGACATAACATTTGTTAAATATAACAATGTAATTATCACACACACACGCACACGCACACGCACACGCACACACAATGAAAGAAAAGTAAATAAAAAAGTAATTAAAAAATATACATATATGTAAACATATATATATGTGTGTGTGTGTGTGTCTGTGTTTGTTTCTGTGAATTGTGGGGACTTTCTATAGACTTCTATTACTTTTACTCTGACCAAACAATATTTTCTATCCCCTAACCCAACCCTAATCCTAAACCTACCCCTTACAGAAACCCTGTTTGAATTGTTACACTTTCAGATAAACATAATTTACAATTTTTTATATTTTTTTTCCCTCGTGGGGACCGCAGGCCAGTCCACACAATGTCAAAAAATGTTAGGTTTTACTATCCTTGTGGGGACATTTGGTCCCCTCAATGTAGCACAAACAAGTACTCACACACACACACTCACTCATACACACACACACACACACACACACTATATGTGACATAACATGTATAATATATAATAATATAATAAGTATAATATAATATAATATAATATAGTGTTGATAATAATGTTGTTGTTGTTGTTTTACTATTATTATTAAACTGCTAATA
>NW_015557134.1:2350418-2356253 GCF_001515605.1 Sinocyclocheilus anshuiensis
TTTATATAATAAAGTATTTGTGACATAATATGCTGTAAATTTAACAATAAAATATATAATATAAATATAATATATCATAATAGAAATGTATGAATACAATATTTAATTTAACCAAACATTCTGAGGTGTTAAATTTCTCTGCCCACTTCTTGTTAAGCGATATATATATATATATATATATATATATATATATATCAACCCTTTAGACTGAGTGTTCATGCTCCCTATTATTAGGGTTATTAGGATGGCCAAACACCTGTGAAGTCCACTGCAGATCAATACAGGGTGACTGGAAGAGACCCAATATGACTGACTGGTGTCTTTTCAGACACCATTCTCATTGGCTGTTATCAGCAGCGCTGTTATAAGAGTGCGGAAGAGAGCGGCAGAGAGTTTGGATGAGGTGAGCGAGAGACACTAGAGTTTGTGTGCTCACTATTATGAATATGCTGGGAACTTTTGTAACCTTGATACAGCGAGTGTATCTGGCTCTGGCAGAACAGCTGTATTTAAAGTAGCTGGAATGACTCCAGCTCCCTGGGCCTGGCTGATACAGGGCCAACTTATCTGCTGTGACAACACCTTATTAAAATCAAGTGAGTTTGTACTTTTCCCTACTTCATCACAGCCTCTATTTCAACCTGCTGGCACCCGGGAGACGGAGTCATTCCACCAAGTCGAGCATAAATCCAGGAAAGCACCGTGGGCAAGGTCTTCAGCGGAGGCCTATTCTTCAGCACTTACACATGAGGTCAGCAAATTGTCTGTAGCATTACTCTGAGCTTCTCCTGTGGTGCGCCGAGAAACCTGCAGTGGAAGGGGGACACCGTGAGTAACAGGTGGACCACTTTTCATGACCTGCAAACTAGGCTTTAAAGGGACAGTTCGCCCCAAAATTAACATTCTGTCATCGTTTACTCACCCTCATGTTGATCCAAACCTGTTTGACTTTTTTCATCTGTGGAACTCAAAAGAAGATCGGAAAGTATTTTTTAGGGTCTTCATGAAATATCTGCAATATACCTTTGGTTAAAATTTCTCAATGTTTGAGTAAAACAACACCCTTTTTCACCTTGTCAAAAACAGCTCTGTTCACAGCGAGCCGTTTCGGTGCTTGTCTCTTTAAATAATAATGAGCTACTGCTCACCCCGCCACTCTCTTCCGTTTTTTGTGTATTCAGTGGCGCGTTACCATCAAAAACAAAACTAATCCACTGCTTCCTCGGACTCTTATGTTCACTTTTACCTCCAACTACAAAACACTTGCATTGCTTACGAGACATTGTTGTCGCTACAGCAGCTCGAGTGCAGAGAAAATGGTGGACAGTATACAACTGGCTGAGGGCAGGAATGCACTAATACGGGACAGTCTGTCAGCGGTTGTGGGCGGGGCCTGAGCAGTATGGCGTTATACTCATCTTCACGCATTGCATAATCACATTGGAAAAGTCACACATGGTTAGTTCTTCATCTGTGTGCTTCGGTTCAAAAAGGTAGGGTAGGGCGAAAAACTCCATCTCATTTTCTCCTCCAACTTCAAAATTGTCAGACATGGTTGTTTTACCTTTTTTGCTAAATGGCGTTTGACTTTCTATACACGCTCACTTTGTAAACATTCGGTGCTTCCGCCTACATCATGCATGTGTGATTACATAATGCATGAGGTCGAGCTACTGCAAGACGAGCATTTGTGGTTAAAAAGTGTATAAATTTGTATTAAATCATGTTGGTAGATAAGACCCTTATTCCTGAGATTGTGTATAGCCCTTTGAAGCAGCACTGAAACTGCAGTTTGGACCTTCAACACATTGGGTCCCATTGAAGTCCACTATATGGAGAAAAATCCTGGAATGTTTCCCTCAAAAACCTTAACCTAAAACCTTAAGAAAAACATTAACCTTAGAGAAAATTACTTCATATTTTCTGTAATAAATAACATTTACAACTCAAACATAAACAAGCATATAATTTTATCTTGTAAATAATAATAAACCAAATCAAACTTACTAATGCCTCCCCCAGTTTTAATGTGTGATGAATCTGTATTATGCCACAAAATAGGCTATCATACATACTGCTTGCCTGTTTACAAAATAAAGATTCTTTAAAGGTTCTTTACATGTAGAATTTATTCATGTGTTTTTGTTGTTGAAATCTGAAAACTGTCATTACCTCATTACTGATTTTCTGGAGCTCATCCATCCAATTACACAGACTGTCAATATGCTCTCAACAGGTAAATTATTTCATTTCAAATTGTCAAAGTTTAGATATGTGCATGTATGAATAATATTTGATTAAGCCTTTGTTTGTGGAATAGAACCATGTGATTTCCCACCCCAAAACATTGTTTTCCACAGAATAAACAAAGTCACAAGGGTTTGAAACAAGTTGAGGTTGAGTAAAGGATAACAAAAATTTCATTTTTCGTTGAGCTTCCTCTTTAATATCCTCCTAATGGAATTGAGCAGGAAAACAATTGTGTGAAAACAGCATGAAAAACCAGAGGACAAGCTTGAGAGGACACAAAAGCATGTTTTTTGGTTGTTGTTGTTATTTTTCTGATGATTCTGCAGTTTCGTCCTGCGCTGTTTAATTACTTCATTAATTATCCTACAGACGCAAAATTGGGAACGTTTAACAAGAAGCCATTAGTTAATCTTTTCCTACAATGTGTAGGTGCAAGGTCAATGGCAAAAGTCGTTTAGATTGAAATACACATTTGGCTCTGAAAGACAGTGCTCAATGGACTCTTGCCGGGTAATAAGTCATTTCTAACAGCTGTGCGATTCAACAGCTTCACAGTGTTCTTGCGTTTGGCATAAACCAAATACTCGTGGGAAATTGTACTGCAGACAGTCCTCCCCATGCAATACAGTTTTTCAAACATACTTAAAAATGTAGGCTTTGGGAATAACCTTATAAAATATTTTAACGGTTGCTGCGTTTAAGGACTGTGTCGGGGGGAATTTGCTCTTGTACTATTTTATAAGCTACTCATACTTCAAAAGACTGTGTGTACTGGTACAATGCAGGACTGTGATGCTGTACTGACCCAGAGTCAGCGCTTGTCAAGGCCGTGAGATATGAACAGAGAAGACAGATTGCCAAGGTGAGACAATTTCAGTCCCTTCAACAGTGATTGACACTTTTTTTATTTCTTTAACAGACTTTGATATTTCAAGTAAGAGTGAGAAGTTTTTGTTCATGCAGAACTCCAAAAATGGTTGAAAAAAGGATGTTTGCCCCAAACAATCTG
The DNA here is from genome assembly GCF_001515605.1 of Sinocyclocheilus anshuiensis. Taxonomy (NCBI): domain Eukaryota; kingdom Metazoa; phylum Chordata; class Actinopteri; order Cypriniformes; family Cyprinidae; genus Sinocyclocheilus; species Sinocyclocheilus anshuiensis. Next base: position 2,353,678 of record NW_015557134.1, read on the forward strand.
ATCTTAAAATAATAGCCCAACCTTAAAATGAAAAAAATCTGTCAACCTTTACTCCCCTCATGTCCTTCAAAACTTTCTTTCTTCTGCTGAACACAAAAGAAGATATTCTGAAGATTGTTGGTAGAGTTTCAGTTCCCCTTGACTTCCATTAAATGAACAAAAATACATCGGAAGTCAAAGAGAAAAGAAACCGTTGGTTATCAACAACAAAAACAACTTTTTTTCAGAATTGTTGATAACCAAACAGTTTCAATTCCAATTGATGTCCATTGTATTTTTTTGTCTATACAATGGAAGTCAATGGGAACTGAAACTCTACTAACTACCAACATTCTTCAAAATATCTTCTTTTGTGTTCAATAAAAGAAAGTCATACAGGTTTGGAACGATATGAACTATCCCTTCAAAAGGTATTTCAGCTAAAATGTCACAGCTGATATATCGCTCACACATTATGGTTGTTAATTTAACACATTAATTTTGTACAATTAATAATGATAATAATAATAAAAAACATTAAAAATAAAGTGTTTAGTTATTCCTCCAAACCACCAAAGCAAATACATGTGATTTTTTTAACGCATACATGCACTTTAAAAAATGCAATTTTTTAGAGTGTGAAATGATATATAATGGTAACGATTAACTAAATAATACTGACTAAATTAATGAAACAATACTGCTTACATATTTAAATTTTTTTCATTGGTACAATTTGTTAAGGTGATTTAATTATTTAGATATTTAAATACATTATATATTTATTAAGTTATACATTTTTTAGAGAGAGAATTATCTTTTAGTTTCAAATTTCAAGATTTCAATTGCAGGCTGTTGCTTGTTTATACTTATATAATATCCGCAACGACCTTACTGAGTGTATTTACCTTGAACTGAATAATTCTGATTTCAGAGCATGGCTGAATTTAAATCTAAATTTTCAAACCGTCTGCGGGTAACAGCAATCCAACTGTCAGGTAGAATGGCACAAAACTTCCCTGCTGACACATTGGCGGCGTCCTCAGATACCTCATTCTCCCTGGTAATGGAATGGTAGCATAGATAAATGAATATATAAGCATATGGATGAAAGTCGAGGAAGTTAAAGATCATCAATCCTAGGAGGCGAGCTGCATTATTCATGAAAGTACAAAGACAAATACCTACTGCTTTAGGCAGTAAACAAAACAATAAACAAATAAATAAACACAATGTGGATAAGTAAAATCATCCTCATGGCGGTGGTTGGCATCATCTGCTTGTTCTGATAAAGCAGCGTTTAGACACGAGACGCTGGTGGAAAATGGCTTTTTTTCATGAAAGAATCTCTGCTGAATGAAGCTCCGTGAACTTCTCCAGACCTCAGACATTTAACAGTGAACAACTTTTCTGTTTTGCCAATGTACGTGGAGTTTCATTTGATAACCGAAGCTTTTATAAAGTGCTCCTGACATCCATTGACGTGCCTATGGAGAAAATATGACATCCCATAGGGCTCTGAAGTGGCAAGGGTCCCTCACATATCACTTCTCCACAGGGCCCAAACGTCATGTTGGCCAATTTAAAGATCAGAAGCACCCTCTGGTTTCCCTATAGCATACAACAAAGCTGGTGGGCATATATCCTACAGGCTGACATTCCCCACCAGCTCCCAGCAGGATCCACCACCAACAACATGTCGCACCGTAGGGCTTAAACACAGCATCTCCCAAAAGCAACAAATGAAATGATGACAACAACACCTACGACAGGTAATGATTCCCGCTGGCGACAGGCATCCTCCTTAAAGTAGTTCACCTGAAAATGAACATTTATTCACCTTCAGGCCATGCAAGATGTAGATGAGTTTGTTTCAACATCAGAACAGATTTGGAGAAATTTAGCATTGCATCACTTGTTCACCAATGGATCCTCTGCAGTGAATGGGTGCCGTCAGAATGAGAGTCCAAACAACTGAGAAAAACATCACAGTAATCCACAAGTAATCCACACAACTCCAGTCCATCAATTAACATTTAACAGTTTGTAATAAATAAATCCATCAAGGCATTTGAACTTGTTGCTTCCAGCTAAAACAAGAGTCCATAATGCATAATAACACTTTCTCCAGTGAAAAAGTCCATCCCCTGTTGTCCTCTCACATCAAAATCTTTGTTTAGAACTGTTTTGCACTGTGTAGTAAATGGTACTTGATCTGTGCCTATTTCTCTCCTGTTTCAGACAAGACAACTTTTCCACTGGAGAAAGCAATATAATGGATAGAGGACTCTTATTTTAGCCAGAAGCAATGGTTTTAAGTTAAAAACATATTAAAGGGGTCATATGATGCTGCTAAAAAAAACATTATTTTGTGTATTTGGTGTAATGAAATGTGTTTATGCGGTTTAAAGTTAAAAAAACGCATTATTTTCCACATACTGTACATTATTGTTTCTCCTCTATGCCCCGCCTTTCTGAAAGGCGTCGATTTTTACAAAGCTCATCGGTCTGAAAACGCGAGCTATACGCTGATTGGCCAGCTATCCAGTGCGTTGTGATTGGCTGAATACCTCAAGCGTGAGACGGAAATGTTACGC
>NW_015557134.1:2356280-2357695 GCF_001515605.1 Sinocyclocheilus anshuiensis
TTCTTTCTTTGCGTGAACATTTGGGCGGCGTTATGCAAATCTTCCCACATAGTGAGGTAGATATGTGGGGGCGTGTTCGAACGAGCCGTTTTAGGTAGGTGTGGCTGACTCTTAACTTTTATAAAGAATATCTCTTTGGATTTGAGACTTTAGTCTTTGCAAATTTACAGATCTTCTTTATGCACCAAGAGCTTGTAACACTCCAAAGAGAAAGGAAAAAATTAAATTGCATCATATGACCCCTTTAAATATAGACTTGTTTCTTATAATCATGAAGCCTTTTGCTTCACAAGATGTTAATTGACAGACTGGAGTAATGTGGATTACTTGTGGATTATTGTGATGTTTTTATAAGCTCTCATTCTGACGGCACCCATTCACTGCCAGTGTTGGGGAGTAACTAGTTACATGTAACGGAATTGCGTAATTTAATTACAAAATAAATGTAACTGTAATATGTTACAGTTACTGAGAAAACAGTGTAATTAAATTACAGTTACTTATGAAAATGTTGAATAGTTTCACACACATACAGATTTAATTGATTTATTTCCCAAATTACATTAACTATGAGACACCAATGTTCAGGAGTTTAGGACACAGAATAGGATTCATGCTTATTTGATAACTGTTTTATATTTCCTATTTGGGGTTATATATATATGCTTTATTTTTTAAGATTAACAGTTTTTTTCCAAGGCACTGTTAGATGCCAGTGTTTCCTGTCATAGCTATGCAAAGATTTGATTTCAAAAACAGTATCATAGTTATTAATAATAATAAGTATCGCTTTTTATTTCTCCTCTTTCCTACTACTTGTTTCACTTCTGTTTCAGTTTTTATAACCATTTCTTACTATGTGTAAGTAAGTTGTTGTTTTTTAGCATGTAAGTTTGGCAGTGTTATTTTTTAGGATTACTGATAAACTACTAACAAATACTATTTGATTTGTATTATTTGTATTTGTTATTTATTTTAATTTTAGTTAAATTATGTCTGAATTTATTATGTCTGTATAGGTATTTTATTAAGTTTTAGTTTTATTTAATTTGAGTTCTTTTAATACTTCAACAAACTAAATGGAAATGAAATAATATATATATTGAATTTATAAATGTGTATGCACATATATACAGTATATATATATATATATATATATGTGTGTGTGTGCATGGTTGTACATACACATATATGTAGTAAGGTGTTTGGCTTAGTGTTATATTAGAATCATTATTATACTCTTATTCCTTTTGTTCTTTAATATTTTGAATTGTTTTTAGCTTTATTTTTCATTTAGTGAAAGTGAAAGTGAAAGTGACGTGACATGTGGCCAAGTATGGTGACCCATACTCGGAATTAGTGCTCTGCATTTACCCATCCAAAGTGCACACACACAGCAGTGAACACACACAAAC
>NW_015557134.1:2357744-2362582 GCF_001515605.1 Sinocyclocheilus anshuiensis
GCCAGTACGAGACTCGAACCCACAACCTTTGGGTTATGAGTCCGACTCTCTAACCATTAGGCCACGACTTCCCCCGTTTAACATTTAAATGTTAAGTTTTGAAATTGTATTGTATGCATTTGTCATTTTTATTTAATTTCTTTATTTTTAAAATGTGTATAAGTAGTATTTATAAAGATTTAGCTTTTATCACAGGATCTGGACAAAGTTTCTGGTTGTTGCACCCTGATGAACATCCCCATTTCCACTGACTTAAATGCCAAATAAAGACATAAATAGGCTATTTACGAAATAACTATGTTTAAATATTTACTAAATAACCATGTTTAACCTAAATATCCGACTAAATATTTAGAAATAATACACAATTTTTGTGTCTTTTTGTTCTACTGATAGTTTTGAGAAAATATTTTAACTGTAATTAATATAATTAAAGGTATAAAATATTTAAAAAAGGTGCTAAAGTCTGATTTTGTGGGGGCTGTGCTTTAAAATGTAATTATTATAATAGTTTATGTGATGAAGTATTTTAAAGGGGTCATATGATGTTGCTAAAAAGAACATTATTTTGTGTATTTGGTGTAATGAAATGTGTTTATGTGCACCAAGAGCTTGTAACACTCCAAAGAGAAAGGAAAAATTGAAATCGCATCATATGACCCCTTTAAAAGTCTGTCAGTAATCAGTGTTGAGTACCACTGTAAAGTTAACCCTGCTTGCAAAATGATTAGCAGTTTAGAAAAATGTTAAAAAGTCGAAATTTATATTTAGAAAAGTAATCAAAAAGTAATCAAATGTAATCAGTTACATTACTTTAATAAAGTAATTAAAGTTATTACACTACTTATTACATTTTAAATAGGGTCACTTGTAATCTGTAACAATTACATTTCCAAAGTAACCTTCCCAACACTGTTCACTTCAGAAGATTTATTAGTGAGCAAGTGATTTTATGCTAAATTTCTCCAAATCTGTTCCAATGAAGAAACAAACTCATTTACATCTTGGATGGCCTGAGTGTAAATTTTTTAGCAAATTTTCATTTTTGAGTGAACTGTTCTTTTAACATTTTATATACTATAACATGTTCTTTTTAACAATAATTCTTAGATCTCTTTTTTTAAGATGCAAAACTTGTCAGAATTTGTCCTTAATCATTTGATGTGATTTGCCATATGAGAAAGGGGGGGAAAAATAATAATAAATGAGAGGAGGATGGAGAAACATTTGTGAAGAAGGTGAGGTTTGCAAACTATTAAAATGAGCATGTCTGCAGATCGTCCAGAAGGTTTGTATTAATTTCTCCTCTGCCCCACCCTGACTCAAAAAATCCAATCAAAGGCTATTGTGAGTCAGCCGAACTCATCTCACCTTGCTGTTTTGTCATAGAGCCCAAGGGATGAAGCGATTCCAATTTAGATTAGTTTTGACCCCTGAGTCGCACATTATTCAGCTTATCTCCATATAATCACATTTCATGCATTGTTAGGAGAACACAGATGTTCACTTTTATCAGCTTTGGTCAAAGTTATGGTCGATCAGTTCCGACCAATACAATGTTTGTTCTGAAAATATTGATGTGTAAAAAATGATGTTAGTTGTCTAGTTTTTATTAGGGTCTTTAAGCAACAGCTGTGGACGGGATGACCAACATTATGCTCTGAGTGCATTTAACTCGCTGCTTCCCGGGAATCGCTACTGTATCCTAACCAATACCAGATGACAGATTAGTTAATATTATGATGCATGGTATGTGTTATTGTAATTGTATCTGTAATAAGACTTTTTAATTATTTAAAAAAAAAAAAATAATTTACTTATAAAAAATAATTTTAAAATTAAAAATAATAATAGTGAAATAACAAGTGATAAAATAATAATCAGCATTGCAATTACATAATAATGTAATAATTAATAATATGTATAATTACAATATAATTGAAATATTATAAAATTAACAATAATGGTTTTATGACAATAATAACAGCTGTTATTATTATAACTATTAAATAAAAACAAAACAAACAAACAAACAAATAAATGACAATTAAATATATTAAACATATTACACATATAATAATTGTTCATAATATTTATACTTGAATTGAATTGTTTTAAAACAAACAATAAATGTTTGACAACAATACTAATACTAATACTAATTATTGTTATTATTAAATAAATCATACAAAAGAGATAGTTTAAAATGAAATATTAACAACAACACAAACAAAAAAAAATATAAAATTATAACACAATAAATAGTATTGCAAATATAGAATAATATTATTGTTGTTTATAATATTTATATATGTAATATCATTCAATTATTATTAAATGCTCAAGCTGTTCAATCAATCAATCAATCAATCAATCAATATTATTAAGTCATACAAAATAGATAGTTTAATATGAAACATTAGTAACAACACAACGTGACAATTAATAAAATAATACAATAACTAGTATTGCAAATATATAATAATATTATTGTTGTTTATAATATTTATAAATGTAATATAATTCAATCAATTATTAAATGCTCAAGTTGTTAAACAAACAAACAAACCATCAAACAAACAAACAAACAAACAAACAATCAAGCAATCAAGCAAGCAAGCAAGCAAACAAACAAACAAACAAATAAATAAAAATTAAATATACATTTATAAAATAACAACATTTATTAATATTACAATTATATAACCATTGCGAGTATAATGTTTATACTTGTAATTTAACTGTTATAAAACAAACAATAAATGTTTAACAACAACATCATCATCATCATCAACAACCACCACCACAACAACAACAACAAATTATTGTTATTATTAATAAATAATACAAAATAGATGTATAATCTATTTAATAAATAAATAACAACCCAATGAAATAATTAATAAAATAATAATAATAATAACTATTATTGCAAATATATAATAATATTATTGTTATTTAGAATATTTATAAATGTAATATAATTCAGTTATTATTATTATTATTATTATTAAATGCTTGAGCGGTTCAACAAACAAACAAACAAACATACTATGACGCTCTGGTCTCTATGGCTGATGTTATTTCTTTAATGTAAGAACTTTTTGCCCATTTTATTGACTGTTAGGCAAAATTGCAAGTCACTTAGAAAGACAATACCACACCATTTCTCCACAATTTACACGTTTGAGGTGTTATTCATGTGTTTAGCACAAATGATGCCGTACGAGTTAGTGGTTTGAGCGGTAGAAATAGTGATGCTTGCCTTAGTAACCACCAAATGCTTTTCTTGAGGCTGTAACACCAATGAACAACACACACCATTAACATGCTGTTGAAGCTCTTAAAGGAAGGGACTCTTCCACGGGTAGCAGGTGCCCTTGTGTGATAGCGCTTCAGGGACACAAACACATATAAACTAGGATTTTAGGAAATATCCTGGCTTGTTAGATTGAATTGTCAAGTCAGTATTTCATTCTCGCTCTTTCAAAACAAATCTGACATATTTGTGTCGTTCCATGCTCTCAGACGTGAGGTGCCGTGACAATCTACAGTACATTCAAAAATCATTTTCTCAGAAATGGAAGTCACCTTCACAAGCAGTAGACTGTAATATGCTTGTTAAAGAATCTCTGACTGCTGTCCTCTGTGTCCCGCTCAAATTAAGAAAACAGCAGAAGAAATGATCTACAGATGTCTACACCGGTAGACACTATATATAAATACTGAAATAAACTGTCTTTGAAAATATAACATGCATTTTTAATCAAGAAGATAATCTTATTCACAGGAACGGGAAGCTGTGAGAAAATAATCACTTTCTGTCACTTTTTTCTTATTTTTTTCCTGTTGAAATAAGAGCAAGCAAAAGAAAGAAAAATTGTTTGCAATGCCATATGTTGTCACATTATGTCTTTCTTGACAAATGTCTTTTAGTCAATATTTCATCATGTCACATTCATTACTTTAGTCCATTTCACTCTGACTGAAATGACATATAATTGTAATCCTTTTAGTTGACAACATGATGAAAAAATATGTCAAACTACATGAAATCATAAAACACTTTATCAACAAACATTTTCATCAGTAATTTGGCTAACAAGAACAACATTGCTAGACTTAGATATTATATACAACATATTTATTTGTAAGAGAATGTAATTATTATTATAAATAATACCATAATATAACACAAATATTTTGTATGGAACAATACATATAGTTTATGAGAATAACACTGCTAGACTAATATTATATATAAAATATTTATTTATAACAGAGTGTAAGTATACACACATCATACACATTACATATACACATTTTATATTATACACATAGAATAATGTTATAGAATAAAACTATATATATATATATACATAAAACACTGATATTATATGCAGAATATTTATGATAGAATAGAATGCAATTATTATATTATATTATTATGAAATAAATGATATAAAGTAAATAACATTTCATAATACAGTATAATATATTGTATACATTTTATTTTTAGATTCATAATTTATGTATTGTTTTATTTAACATTTTTAATAAATTATAATATTTTCATACAAACACACACACATACATATGGGAATGCCACTGCTAGACTAATACTACATACAAAATATTTATTAATAATGGAAAATAATTATTATAAAGTAAATAAATTATTTTATTTATTATTCTGTAGTTTTTTTTTTATAGAATATTTATCGAAATGTATATTTTTACTGTTTTTAACAGAATAAATTTGTAAACTTTTCTGACTCTTTTATAAATGGCTGGATATGACTAATGTCCGTCCTTCAATGCAAGTCGATGTGTTTTTT
>NW_015557134.1:2362822-2381441 GCF_001515605.1 Sinocyclocheilus anshuiensis
ATGTGTTTTTTTTTTTTTTTTCTGGCATTTTATCCTTCTTCAGGCAAAAAGTTGAATCATTTAGTGATGGACTGCTAACACTGTTAGAGAGTAAACCTGCCTGACCCAGAAGAAAAAAACAAATCATACTGGTTCCATGTTAGTGTTCTTTGTCTTGATAATTATCAGCATTCATTTTCAGATGGCCTTGATTTTAAAGCCGAAATATGAACAGGAGTATTTCACTTCAGCCGCTTAATTGATCAACGCTGGCTTTGTAGATAAAACCCACATAATTTTACTAAAATGAATCCTGATCAAATAACACACTACACTCAATACAGTCCCTTCCATTATTGTAATTACTTTAGATGTTGCAGTAAGTCAGAAAGCGAGGCACTTGTTAATGAATGGGGTGTTTAGAAAATAGAAGCACTCTACTTTCATATTAGCACTCCATTTTTCCCCATCTCTTCTTTACAGTGTCCTCACAACTGAACTCAGTGAAAGGCACAAGAAAGAGGACTGGTTTATCTGTGTTCAAGCTAAATACATTAGGCAGATTAATTCTGTGCAAGGCGAAGATCTCTTACCCCAAAAGCCATTTCCAAACTTAATGGCTGGAGAATCTCCTTCGTAATAGTTGATTGTTGATGCACAAAGTTTTCATTACGCCCACAGACGCATTAGCGACCGGGCCGCCGTCGAGCTGTCTGCAAAAGCCAGAATGGAAATGCGGCAGCACCACTGCAGTCATTAGTGATTAGATCACAACTCTTCAAGCAGCGTTAATAAGGAAGTGAAGATAATCGTGGCGATGGAAGCTCCTCCAGATGCCTGAAAAGCCCGGGATATTCTCTGGCTCGCTCGATCTCTTCAATTAGTGTTCCTGACGTGGCCCTAAACTGCTGGACACACAGAGGCTAATTAGAGAGCGGTGGCTGTTATCGGCTATCGCCAGTGTCCGCGAGATAAGACAAAGAAACAAGACGCTGTTATGCCAAAAAAACGAATTAACTGTGTTCCTAGAAGGAACTTTGAAATTAGTCTTGGTGTCAAAACATTGTGGAGATGAACTGATCTTGGGCAGCATTCAGGGCCTGGCTAAAATTCAAGGGCTGGGACAAACGGTTTTTAGTTCGACCAGCTCTACCGCAGACTCGTTGAATAGGCTACAAGATAGAGGAACTCATATCCGCCTAAATATTTAGAAATAATACACAATTTTTGTGTCTTTTTGTTCTACTGATAGTTTTGAGAAAATATTTTAACTGTAATTAATATAATTAAAGGTATAAAATATTTGCAGTTTGATAGGTAAAATAAGTTCTCAAAACTAGGTGTAGGATGTAAACAAAGACGCCATTATTTCTGTCTGAAAAATTATTGTAAATACATACATAAAATAGAAATCAAATTTGTGAATTGATTGCTATAAATTATTATTATTATTAATAATATTATTAATAATAATAATAATAATACATTAAATAAAGAATATTGTAATAAAAAATAATTTTATGAAGTATATATAAGGGATGTAAACAAAGACATTATTTTGTGTGTGAATTGATTGCTATATGTTATTATTGTTATTATTAATATAATAAAGTAAAATAAATTTAAATTAATGTATTTTATACTTTATAAAATAATGACTGTAATTCACATAATGGTCAGACATTTGCATTTATAAAATACATTTAATTCAAGATGTCTATAAAACTGTAATCAATTCGCACATATATCTATAAAACAAACAAACAAAAAAATATATATTTTTGTCAAAAACATAAAACAGCTGGAGTAGATTTGCAGCAAAACAAAAACAGAAACTGAAATGTCCATCAACTGAATACGTGCTGCATCATGCTTTTGAAGTGCAGACAGATCCATTAAATATAAACGGAGCCATTGGCTCCTGGTTTGAGACCAGCAGGTTTTAGTCAATTTCTCCAGCCCCAAACCACCATTTCTTAGGTGAAAACGTGCAGAAAGGTTCCAGATTGGGTGCCAAGACCTGTCAGTGGGCATCAATGTACTAATCACCACCAAGAGAGCGAGTCTGACCTGAAGGACAGTCAATTAAACAAAGGTTTTTATCTGTAACGCTCACGCTTTCTGGCTTATCCAAAGTCAACCTCTGCAAATGAGGGTGATGATTCCCGTGGACGGTTTCTCACAGCCTACCACAGACAAGCAGTTTAATTTGGCGCCTGGCATAACGATTAATCATCTGCTAGAGTCACCACCCGCCTTTCCCAAAATCATCGTACATTTCCCTTACTCTGCCGTCTTAAGTATCTCTTGATTCGGTTTCATTTGGATTATTAATGAGACTGCCTTTAACTGTCATGCTCCGCTGTTCTGCTGTGAATCCCGCTGTACCTGTTCTCATGGCTTTCTTCTGGTTTCTCTGCCTCTGCATTATGCTGCTATCACTGCGCTCCTCTCCCACACTTATGCTGACACTCTGGGCGTCTTAATTCATCTTCAGGGTATCCAGAAACAGCCATAAGCCAAACATGATTTTCAGCGCATAATAGCCAGTCAGATGCATGCATGAATATAGCAGTACAGCTTGTTCTGGAATGATTGCACCTCTGCAAATAGAACGGGCATGATTTCAAGGTGCTGCTGCATGAAATGTATGAGAATCATGTAAAATATACACTAAATCTAGAATTGAGTTATGTTCTCATGCATTTACACTTGAAAAAAGATAAAACTATTTGCCAGTAGGGTAGGAACAATGCAACTTAATTTACTCATCCTTATGTCGTTCCAAATCTGACTTTTTTTTTTTTTCTGTGGAAGACAAAAATAGAAATTGGTAGTAATGTGCTGGTCACTTTTTCCATTCAAGTACTAAACAAACAAAAAATAAAAAAATAAAAGAGAAAATATATGTACACTACATATTTAAAGGGGTCATATGATGCGATTTCAATTTTTCCTTTCTCTTTGGAGTGTTGCACGCTCTTGGTGCATAAAGAAGATCTGTAAAGTTGCAAACACTAAAGTCTCAAATCCAAAGAGATATTCTTTATAAAAGTTAAGAGTCAGCCACACCTACCTAAAACGGCTCGTTCTAACACGCCCCCACATACCTACGTTGCTCTGTGGGAAGATTTGCATAACACAGCCCAAATGTTCACGCAAAGAAAGAAGGCGTAACTTTGATTCTCGCTGTAGTATTGTTGTTGCCGTGTGTTTCGTGCATAAACACATTTCATTACACCAAATACACAAAATAATGTTCTTTTTAGCAGCATCATATGACCCCTTTAAGTTTGTTGAAAATCACTGAATCAATGGGTGATTCACGAATCAGTCTGATTCTCAAGAATCTGAACAATCTGATTCAGAAATGAATCATTCAGACTGGTTCTGTGCACTGGATCTGTAGATTTATTAATAAGAAACGACTCAAATGAACAGTTCATTCATAACCTAAAGCCATTATATGACTTCAATAAAGTGTACAAGCCATATGAACCATTTTATGATAATTTTATATTACATTTTTGTCAATTATTTTCAATATAAGGTAAAGACTAGCCAGTATATTCGGCAAGAATTCAATTATAACATGATAAATATATACACTGCTGTTTAAATTTGGGGTTGGTAAGGTTATACCAGGCTATAGTTGATCAAAAATACAGTAATATTTTGGAATATTATTACAATTTTAAATAACATTGAATTTTAATATGTAATTTTTTTTCATATGATGGCAAAGCTGATTTTTTAAGCAGATCTGTACTCCAGTCTTTCTTTCGTTCCTTCCTTCCTTCAGGATTTTTTGACAAACAAGTGGTTCAAAAGAACAGCATTTATTTGAAATACAAATCTTTTGTAACATTATAAATGTCTTGACTATCACTTTTAAACAATTGAATGCATCCTAGCTGAATATAAGTATTAAATTCTTGAAAAAAATCATATTGACCTCAATGTTTTGACCAAAAGCAGTGTACATGACAAGCAAAGGTTTTATAGTTTATCTGCTCTATCGTTCTCATGTGCATTTTGTAACATTATACATGTCTTGACTTTCACTTTTAAACAATTGAATGCATCCTAGCTGAATATAAGTATTAAATTCTTGAAAAAAATCATATTGACCTCAATGTTTTGACCAAAAGCAGTGTACATGACAAGCAAAGGTTTTATAGTTTATCTGCTCTATCGTTCTCATGTGCATTTATCTTGTTTTTAAGAATGACAGACAGTTTCACTAGCAAAAAAAAAAAGACGACAAAAATACTGAATTGCACTGTGCATTTTCTCATATAGTGAACAGTTGTGGCAGAATAAGCTTAAAAACAGAAGACGTCCAGAAAAAGTGGAAGTTATTGATGAAAAAAAAAATTATCAAAAGGCACAAAATCCTCAAAACTGGAACATTCAGATCCAAAAACGAGACGAGGAGGGATTGGCGGAGCGATAACATCTGCTCCTACAGGGCTTTTTGGCAGTCATTAGGCATTTAGTGACACGGTACCTGGAAAATCTCTCTGCTCAGATGTACTCTTCATCTCTGTCCAAACAAGTATGGCAGGAGGACCTACACCTGCTTTCCCTCACCCGGCAAAGGAGAAAAAAAAGGACTAAGGAGTAGAGTGTGCACAAGAGTGCTTGATTTACTGTATGTCAGGCGTGTCGACCCTCTCCATGCATCAAACGGCCTGAGCCATGGAGGGGGTATCAGGATGTGGCATCCACGATGTCTTCCCATTTCCCACAAATCTACAGCACCGGCTATATGATCTATCCTTCCTATCCCTCCAAGGGGAATGGCTCCGGGTGAAATATGGCTTTGTGTCAGTGCTGGGGTGGTGAGGCTTATTATACTGTGGAATATAGATAATGCAGCAGTGCATTAGGGAAGAGGAAAAAATCTAAACAGCACATAAACATGCAGAGTGAAGCAAAATCAGAATATGCCCCATTAGGTAGAGAGAGAGAGAAAAAAAAAAGAGTGGTGAAAAGCAAACAATATTTCATGACACTGATGTTTGTATTGTTAAAGGTCAATAACGTATTAGATTGTCCATGAGAAAGGCAAGGAAAAATCCAGTTTAACACATGGCAGGTTCTTAGAAATGTGCTCTTTGCATTTATGTTGGTTTATTCTGGTTTTAAACATTTTATACAAAAATGCTGGGTTAAATACAACCCAGCGCTGGGTAAAATATGGGCAAACCCAGCGATTGGGTTGTTTTGACCCAGCATTTGGGTTACTACCCAGAAGGTTGGGTTAAACATTTAACTCAACTGTTGGTTGAAAACAACCCAAACGCTGGGTTTGTCCATATTTTACCCAGCACTGGGTTGTATTTAACCCAGCATTTTTAGAGTGTATGATTTTCAAGAAAGGTTTAAATTTCATGACTCTAAAAATGTCATGTGATGCAACCATTACGTAAAAAGTAATAACATATATATTCCTTATAACTTGAATGTATGTGATTGCACACATCTCAATTGTTATTTTTAAAAAACGTTTTTAAATATATGTTCCATTTTTACAAATATCATCACACCACATGACAATTTACAATCCTGAAATCAAGATTTGCTGTCATAGACATTGGGGTTGTAACAAGTTGGGGAATAAATAAAATAGATAATACACAATAATAATTTACAAGCAGTAAATTAGTTTGTTAAAATATTTTTGTTAGTTTTTTTTGGGAGGGTTGTAAACAATTACTTTGATTTGATCGAATAAACAATTATTATTATAAAGTAATAAATTAGTTTTGTTAAAATATTTTTTGTTTATTTGTTTATTCTTTGGTTGCAACAAATTACTTTGATTTGGTGGAACAAATAATAATTAATAAGCAGTAAATCAGTTTTTTTTTTTTTATATTTTTGTTTGTTTATTTTTTGGTTGCAACAAATTACTTTGATTTGGTGGAACAAGCAATAATTATTAATAAGCAGTAAATCATTTTGTTAAAATATTATAGTTTGCTTCTTTGTTTATTCTTTGGATGCAACAAATGACTTTTGGTGGAACAAACAATAATTATTAATAAGCAGTAAATCAGTTTTGTTAAAATATTTTTGGTTGTTTCTTTTTTTGGTTGCAACAAATGACTTTGATTTGAAACAATCAATAATTAAAAAAATAATAATTCTTAAAAAAATCTTAATAAGAAGTACATCAATTTTGTCGATTCTTTTTTTCTTAATAACAACAAAAACATTGTTTTAATAAAATATAGTTGATCCATTCCCTCTACCATGATAGCAGACTGAACCAAGGGTAATTACCATAGCAACAACCCCTGCATACTCACAAGACAATCCAGCAGCAAATTTGTGTCTGTTTAATAAAAGTTTATGCTGTATCTCTGGAGGCGGCACGAGAACAAACAAGCATATTTTGTAGCATTATTGTCTATTCTCTGTTGTCTATGGCAGATAGTTAATAATATCACCAGTGCACACTAATAAGATTTCTCCTGTGCTGCTGAGTTGCCTCTGTTGAGCGAGGGCGACGGCTGCAGGGCAGAGATAGGGTGGCACTTCTCCATTGTGGGCTGTCAGTTTGCATAACACTGGGATTAAACCTTCATTTGAGTTTATTCCTGATGCACTTTTTCTTGTGAACACCTTCTCTGGATGTTCTGCTTGCCTGTGATTGGTTAGTCGTGGCCAGATAAAATCCCACAATTCATCAAAACGCCATAATTAGATGTAAGTACGCTTTCTGGTGCATATTTGTGCTGAAGTCATCATCGCAGGGCTCGAGTGCTGTGAGCGGCTGCCAAAATGTTGCTTTGTGGTCACTTGTGTTCTGTGGGGTATAGCACATTGCTGTGTGGTTGCTAGGGTGTTTGGGACAGTTGAAAGGCCAGTTCTAGGTGCCTCCTAGGGTGTTTTGATAGTTGCTAGACCAGTTTTGGAGGTTGCAAGGCAAGTTTTAGGCTGATATGGTGTTCTGATGGTTCATAGGGTGTTCTTATGGACGTTAGACCAGTTTTAGTGGTTGACAGGGTTTTCTGATTAATGCTAGACCAGTTTTTGGTGGTTGCTAAGGTTCTAGGCTGATACAGTCTTCTAATGGTTCCTAGGGTGTTCTGATGAATGCTAGACCAGTTTTGGTAGTTGCTAGGCTGGTTTTAAGTGTTCTGATGGTTCCTAGGGTGTTCTGATGGATGCTAGACCAGTTTTGGTTGTTTCTAGGCTAATTTTAGACTGATATGGCGTGCTGATGGTTCCTACGGTGTTCTTATGGATGTTAGACCAGTTTTGGTGGTTGCTAGGGTTCTAGGCTGATACTGTCTTCTAATGGTTCCTAGGGTGTTCTAAAGAATGCTAGACCAGTTTTGGTGGTTGCTACGCTGGTTTTAACTGTCCTGATGGTTCCTAGGGTGTTCTTATGGATGTTAGACCAGTTTTTGTCGTTGATAGTGTTCTAGGCTGATACGGTCTTCTAATGGTTCCTAGGGTGTTCTGATGGATGCTAGACTAATTTTGATGGTTCCTATGGTATTCTGATTGATTTTTAAGCTAGACCTGTTTTGCTGGTTACTAGGTAAGCTGGTCTTAGGTGTTCTGGTGGTTCCTAGGGTGTTCTGATTAATGCTAGACCAGTTTTGGTGGTTCCTAGGGTTCTAGACTGATATGATCTTCTAATGGTTCCTAGGGTGTTCTGATGGATGTTAAGCTAGACCAGTTTTGGTAGTAGCTAGGCTGGTTTTAGGTGTTCTGCTGGTTCCTAGGGTGTTCTGATGGATGTTAAGCTAGACCAGTTTTGGTAGTAGCTAGGCTGGTTTTAGGTGTTCTGCTGGTTCCTAGGGTGTTCTGATGGATGTTAAGCTAGACCAGTTTTGGTAGTAGCTAGGCTGGTTTTAGGTGTTCTGCTGGTTCCTAGGGTGTTCTGATGGATGCTAGTCCAGTTCTAAGTGGTTGCTATTGTGTTTTGTATGTGTTTATTAGTGTTGCATGATTTTAATTTGATTTGACTTTAAATACATTTAATTTTATACACTTCTAATTTGATTAATTATAAATATTTTTTAGGGCTAAATAAATAATAAAAAAAAAGCTCATAACTACAAGTATGATCAGTACCAACAGCGATGCTTGCCTTCGCAAGCACCACTAATTATTATTTGAAATAAACTAAACAGACACTGCAAAAGTCCTTAATCACAATTCATTATCTAAAATTATGTCAGATTATTATTTTTTTATTTTTTTGAAACGCAGTAAACAGGGATGATGGTAAAAAATGGTTAGGTTTAAAATTTAATAAAATAACTGGCTAATATTTTTACCCAATTAAGTATGCAGTCATATTTACTCCATAATATAAAATATGTATTCTATAACCAGTAATTACATAATTGCCCACATAAACTACAGCATGTTGACAGTGTAGCAACAAAACAACTTCTTGAAAAATATATTTACAAATACAATTTAATTTGTTTTCAGTGTCACAAAAGATTTATATTCCAAATAAATGCTTTTTTTTAATACTTTTTATTCATTAAAGGATCTTTAAGTTTTCATTTTAAAGATGTTTTTAAAGTTGATTACTTTCTCATCCATAATTTCCCCACAGCCACTTCTTTCCTCGCCTCATAAAAACATTTCCTTGATCCCGACCACTTGTAGAAGCTCTGTGTCTCCAGACAGCAAGGATCTGGTGCGATGTTTCTTTAAGCAGTTGACATTATTTGATGACCTTTCGAGTTAATCACCGTAACGATTGAACACATATAACAATGGCAGCTTGAGGGTAAAAGGTCAGCGCTCTCTGTCGTTCTCAATGTGTTTGTTTAGCGCTCCCCTGTCTGTCTTCAAATGACGGGAGAGGGGAAAGAAACCTGCTCTGATGTCGGCCAATTAAGGCTTGTTTATTTTTCTCCTTCGCCTAATAAACGTCACTGCTATTTAATGGGCTGGTGGTGTAATTAAAATCCAAACCTCCGGGGTGAGGCAAACCTTCCACACGAGATGGCGTGGTATATCACATACCAAGGTCATTGGAATCGTGCAGTAAAACATGAATTAAGAGCTTCAATGCTGTCATATCGGTAGATGCTGAAGAGGTGTATTTATAGACTTACATTCAATTGCTTATTTACGCATAAACAACAGTGGATGATTCAGGGAGCATCAAACACTGGGAGTGTAATGCATAAAAGCAGGCAGGAAATAATTGAAAGCAGACTGTTTTACCGCAGCACGACTTGCTCGGCGTAAACAAACAAACATGCCCGTTTCAGTAGGCTATTTTCAGATGCTAATGTTGTGATTTGTGATTTGTTATATACTTCAGTTACAACACAGTTGCTTGAGAATTCGAGCTACGAATCGTAGGTGTTTCAGACCGCCGACCATGAAAAATCTCATTAGGATGAGAAAGGGTTAAGAAAGAGTCTGAGTGAATCCTTAATATTCACTTGACTCAAAAGCCCACAGGGATGTCAGGGTTAATCTCAAAATGTAAGATTAACCTTGAGGAGATGAATTGATTTAAACCTTCAGCTCAGGGATATTCAATTCCAAGCGGTCCAGTCTCTCAATTTCCTTTTCAGCAAAGGCCTGAACAATCAAAGCTCTCAAAATAACTGTTTCAGGAGGCAGTGTGGTGTATGGCTATGATATTAAATAAGTAATTTTTAAGCTTAAAATATTAAATAATAAATGTGATATGTTAGTATTAATATAATATTAATATAATAATGTAAAAAATAACACACAACAATCCACTATATCTGGATGCATGTTATTTAGATTACACAATAATCACTGTTATTTTTAAATAAAATCAAATATTTGCAATGCAGGCAATTTGCAAATATTATTATATTACATAAAACACTGAAAAACACTATTTATAAACAATTTATTTATATTATATATAACAATTATAATTTGTCACAAAATAAATTCAAATAATACCTATATAATACTTGTACATAGATAACATCACAATAAGATCTTGTTTTGTTCACTATTTTAGTTAGTATGACAACAATTCTTGCAGTTATTAATCTTAATTAATTTCAACATTTATTAATACATTTTTTTATTAAATGTTAAAGTAGCTAACATAAACAACTAATCTGTATTTTTATTTTTAGCACTGACAAAAGATTAAATGCTGTAAAAAAAAAAAAGATTGCCCAATGTTAGTTCAACACATTAAAGCTGCAGTCCATAAGTTTTGCCTCTTTGTCGCCATCTCTGTTTGAAAACGTGGAATTGCAGCTGTGTGCGGAATTATCTATTTGCGTGGGTTGTGCTCCAGCGCGGATGAATCTAATGTTCTGAAGAGTATGTGTGGCAGTCAGTCACCGCACCGGTGTGGATATTTACTGTACTTCGCAATCACAGATTCTAGCCTACGTCTTGGAATATGACCCAAATAAGAATTTTCACTGTATATTCTGAACAAGTAAGTAACAAGTCTGCCACGTTTGTTCTGACCAAATGAGGAAAAAAGCATTACCATCATTTTTAACCAAAAAAAGTTACGGACTGCAGCTTTAACTAAAGTTAACAAATTAGACTTTTTGTAGAGCTACCTATACGTAAAAATAAAATAAAATAAAAGGGATAAATATAATGGGGAAATAATATCTGTGCATCTCTCACAGTATTATACCACATAATGAACTACGCTTTCTGCAGTTCAATCCTATCCAATCCAATCTTTGGGGCTTTAAGGGTTTGATGTCAGTCCCAGCACGAGTTTTAAAGACGCTCGAGGGATTAATACACACGCTCAGCACAGTCCAACTGTCAGCACTTCTCTCCCACTAAATGATAAAATGGTTAGGTAATTTCAGATGGCAACTGACTGGCAAATACCCTGAAAGCTGTACTTGGCTCTGTGGGAGCCTTTCAATTTTCAATTATCTCCACAGACAAGAAAATATACTTTAGAACCTACTTGCAACAAAACAGTACTGTCCTAGGGTTACTAAATGGGTGCTTTATTAGAAATATATATTAGTCGTCACCGCTGCTGGCCTTAGAAACACCTTTTAATGGTTTATATATGTTTGTCTTTAAGCGGGTTTGGGAAAGGATGCCAGTAGTTCTGGGTGTAAGGAGCACAGCATAAGTGAATAAGTGCACATCTCCTAATGCACCCCGCTGTGTGCTGCCAGCACAGCCTCTCAATCCCATCCATCGCTATCCAACAGACTACTGTCACCACGGCAACAGCAAGTGGAATAATTTGCTTTACATCCATAAAGAACATCTCTAATAGTTCAATCTCCAGCAGGAAAAAAGGCAAAACATGATGACATTAGCAAATGCCGATCAAACCACACTAAATGCACTTTTTAACTTTTTAATGACCATTTGTAATGGTAATTTTGTCACAGTGTTACAAATATGGTTATTTTAGCTGAACAGTTAATGAATATGAACGTTTTAATATAAGTAGTCTTTAGGCAATCTAGGGAGTTAAATACGTTCTAACTTAAATACTTATAGAAATTAATAATAATCTAAGTTCAAGACTTGGCTACTTTTCGTAAATTTGCCACCTGAACACACACACACACACACTCACACAAAATAAAATAAAAAATATAGAGGACTTGATTCAACAAAGTTACGTGGTTGAAAAGAAACCCTCCTAGATTTCTCCCATATGAGATGAATGGGAAATACTAAAATTCAAAGCATTTTTTTTTTATTTGTCCAATAAATCCAACACAATGCAGATCAAACACACACATAAATGAAGAGGTGAGCACACACACACACACACACACACACAAAGCCATTGAAAACTACTGCCAAATAGTGGCTATTGATATTTTTGATATTTTTATATTTTTATATCATCATGAGCCACCAGATGTCACCAAAGTCACCACATTTTTAGGTTTTGGCTGTCTGAACTTACTGGAATTATTTAATTATTTTTTACTGAAGTAAAATAAATATTAAATATAACATAAAAATAAGCATATTTTACATAAAAATTATGGTACTTTTAAAGGTAAAAAAAAAACAAAAAAACACCAAAAATCACAAAAAATTGCATAAATTGATAGATTTTATTTTATCGAAGATGGTGATATGACATTAATAAAAAAATAAAATAAAATTGGGATCACACCTGAGACCTTTGTGCCCAAATTTGTCCATGAAGGACGAATTAAGGGCTGTTATACGAGCGATGCTTGAGGGTTATATATTTATATCAAAGTACCTGTATTATACAAAAGTACCTGCATTTTTTACTCTGACATGCACACAGTCTTCCATAAGCTAACCTGTATTAGCCATGTTCAACACTGAAAATACATGCAAAAAGCATTTTCAGCGAAGATTAAGTAATCCAAACTGCATGTGCTACACCACCTTCATCTGTCTTCACAAATGGTATCAAGCCCTCTCTCTATATAAAGGCAAACAGTGAGGCGAAGCTAAACCCCAGTGTGAGAAGGGGAAGGGTTCTTTGTCACTTCAGCTAATTGAGTAATTGGCCCGAAACAGACCGCCGTTTATTAAGCTTCCCTCCTTCCCACTTCCCTCATTTCTACCCTGCGTAATACAGAACCTCTCCGTCCATCATCTATCACCGTTTGACCATTTCTTAGTTTAAGGCCAACTAATGAATGTCTGCGGGCTCACCGAGGACACAGCGGGACTCCTGTGGGCTGAAGACTCCCAATCAATTATCGCTCTATCTAGGACAAGGTGCTGCCCAGATATAAAGAGCTCTTTGAGAGTCGTACACTAAAAGATGCAGCCGCCGAGAATAGCGCAGAGATATGAGATACAAGCACACATACAAACAGATAAGCACAAGTCTGAGATAACAAGTGATGTACCGGACTCGGAACGAGCTGCATTCCCGAATGGTTATTTGTGATGCTGAAGGGCAGTGGGTGAGAAGTGTTTATCTTTGCCCAGCGTGTGCGGACCCAGAGGATAAAGCACTCTATGGGGAATGACAATTAGAGGAAAACATCGGTGAGTAATCAGTGTGTCCCTCGCGCTGACCAGTTCACTTACCGCCCATTAATGCAGCACTGAAGGGCTGAGGGCGAATTTGGCCACTTGCCCTGCTGTCTAGTTGTTGTTGTTGTTTCCCCTTTTTTTCGAGCTGGTCCACATGGAGGCATGATATTGCCGTATTTCTTTTTCACTCAAATGTAACAGCAGGGAATGCAACTGTAGCACCATCAAATAGAAAAAAAACAATAAATAGTCCAGGAGGCAGTTTGTGCTGTGGTGAACAAACAAAGCTGACATCAATATCCATAAACAATATGAACAACTTGGGTTTATTTATTTATTTATATTTGTATGAATGTTGACATACTTTTTTATTTAAGCAGTGCATAGAGGACAGTAAATGAAAGTCAACTCGACATGGCAAATGATGCAAGACTTAAACTCGCATCGTCTACACAAGAATCACAATGCAAAGCACAATTTAAGAAAACTGTTCATAAAACAATTGGCATGTAAACCATTGCTTTTTTTAACAAAAAGTAGGGCTGTCAAGCAATTTACATTTTTAATCTAATTAATTACACAATGTGGCTATTAATTAATCTGATTAATTGCACATCAAATTTGACTGAGAAATTACCCCAAAATAAAATCATTACTGAGTTACATAAGAAAAAGCATCAAATAGACTACAAAACAAAAATACAAAAAGAAGCTTTAGAAATAAATATTTTATCAGATATTTATCTGATTCAACATAGAATTTGTTACATAAACTTTCAGGCTACAATGGCTATGATTCTTTTTTTCTTTCCATACAATGGCTATGATTCTTTTTCAATTTTTTTTGGTCCAGATGCCGCATCTGAATTGGTATTTAGATTTACAGACAGACGTTTATTGCAGCTCAGAGGTGACATGAATGCATTTACACTGCAATTACAACGGCATAAATAATGCCATGAGATTAATGGGTTTTAAAGGGATAGTTCACTCAAAAATTAAACTTCTGCCATAATTTCCTCACCCTCACTCTGTTGTTTCAAACCTGTATGACTTCTGTGAAACATAAAAGAAGATAATTTAAAAATGTCTCAGTTTCTTTCTTTGTGTGTGTGTGTGTGTGTGTGTGTTGATACAATGGCAACCAAAATAGTTTGGTTACTAACTTTCTTCAAAATATCTTCTTTTATGTTACGCAAAAGAAAGAGTAAAACTAATTTATAAAAAATTGCTATATTAAATTGAATACAAAAACGTATGCAGGAAGTTTTCAATAAGCTTCATTCATGTAATCTTATGGCAGTTTTTTATAATAATTTTAGGACTTTTTCCTAGCACACTGAAAACATGAATTTTGTATAAACCCACATTACTTACAACTTAATTAAATATTTCATACAAGAATGGCTGCAATGCACCTCTTTTATGAAACGCATGTAGAGAGTACAATTATTTGAAATACATTTGAATTGAAATGGTTTCAGTGGGCCTCTTTCATGAAGCACAAGTGTTTAAATATTAAAAATATTTAGAAATAACTCACTGCATTGAAAATACATTAGAATAGTTTTACAAATTATTTATGCAGAAATTCGTTCTGCACATTTTTCATGAATGTGGCCCAGTGTGTCAGAATGCATGAGAAATGTAATGACTGCAAAGTCAGCTGTCATCCTGGCATGAAAAGCCATTCTTGATCAAAACACGCAGCAAGCGATGATGATTCGCCAACAGTTTCCTTTAAGAAAAGACGGTGACGTACTATCACAATTAACAACATGTATAATTTAAAATCTCCTGAAAAAGCCTGAAAAAGTTTGCAAATGTCTAATTACTATTCGAGCCTTTCAGATGTTCATTAATCATGTCAGGAGTTCGAAATCCTGACACTGATAGTCTCGCATGTCGCCACACAGCCAGCTTATTCAACACACATGGTGGATATTGTCACAATGAATGATGCTACATCTGCCGGTCTGTTCTAATGAATAAACTCTCACTGAATAAACTTCAACATCTGAGACTTTCACGAACACGTGTATTTTTTCACAGTCTCAGGGTGCTGTTAAAAGCCCATGAGGCTGGTGTAAATCTGATTGGAGAGGACAGTTTCACACACATGAGTGAGCCACTGATAGCCCTTAAGTGAAGGGTTTGTAGAGTATTTAATGAGAGCGATCCTGGGTATCTGTCTGTTTTAATTAGAGAGGAAAAGGTCAGCCTAGTTCGTGGAACAGAACATGGAGGGAACCAATTTTGTCTCTTTTTAATTTATGCACACCACAGTGTCACTTGCCCTTCAGCCACTAACACAACAAGAGGTAAACTATCCAATATCCATCCTGTGTAAACCTACAAGAGTTCATGTGTAGCCCAGTTAGTATTGTTAACTAAAGCTATTACGAAGAAAATTAGCCCAATGGACTAAACTATACTAGCCCTCCTGTTGTGGTAAAACAAACTGGCCACAACTTTGGTGTTGCGGGTCAAATAGACCCACATTGGTTTGGATTGTTGTTGTGTTATGACTACTTGTAGTGACTATTTGCACACTGAGATGCAAGTAACTACAAGTAAATATAAATAATGTCTAACATTATTTGTAGTTGATGGAAGTAGTATTTTCAGTGCTGCAAACAATCTAGTAATCAGTTTTCCTTGTTGATTTTTGGCAAATATTTGCATGAAAACCAATAGAGGATCAATTTGACCCCGACACAAAATTTATACAGCCTCTCCAAGAAGTGCCTATCCTAAATTTTTGGGGGCCCTAAGCAAAATTTTCAATTACTTTCCCAACTGTTTATGGTCACTTAAGACATAACTGATTGCATTTAAGTGAAAACTGCCCAAGACGGATATTTTGGTATATTTTGTGCGTATTTGTCTATTTAAACGCAAATTCAAATCCCAAAGACTATACTTGTCCATGTTTTGCTACATCTACGATTGTGCACACAGAAAGGCACCTTGTGACTGGCATCTTTTATTTTTCAAAAATGAAAATAAATTGATATTAACCACACAGGCCTAGTCATCAAATCATTTTGAGAGCAAGGCGCCCCCTGGTGGTTTGGGGCTCAATGCAACTTGCGTACTTTCCATATAGGGAGGACCAGAATTGTTTCCAAAACACATTTATATGTTGAAACTTTGCATGCACATTCATTACCCTAAATGACAAACGTTCACCAAATTTTAATAAGAAATTATCAATTTAACATACGTGTTTCAAGCATGTGGGTCAGATTGACCCCAACAACCAGAGGGCTAGACAACCTAAATGGAATTACTGAGAACTTTCTTGTATTTTCAATGAGTGCTAGACGGTCTGATTTAGTAATTAATCTCCTGGTATATTCTGTCAAAATGGATCCACAATTACACTAAACAAGACAGACTGACCAACCACAGTTCATTTTTGACATTTAAGTGCAAGTAAATCTGAAATCGACAACACGATAATAAACCAGTATGCAACAAAGTTGTTAGAGCAACTAATTGTGTAGTTGATCTAAACAACCTCAAATAAAATGCAAATAGCAGCAATATAACAAGATCTTGATGAAATTAAGTTGCTGTATCACAAATTTAACTTTGAAAGAGTACAGCAGGATTTAAGATAAAGAGCAACATTTTTGATGAACACTAAAACTAGTTCATAAAGACATACAAATATTAAAATAATAATAACAAAATAATAAAAGATACTCACACACCAAAACTAAATAAAAGTAAATTAAAATTGAAAACCACAACCAAATGACCAACAAAAACTAATGATATTTCAAAACTCTCATAACTCTTAGACTAACAACAGCTTTCTGTAAGTTGTAACATTAGCTGTGCTGGCTCTTATGAAAAATACTGAACTGATCAGTAAATACTGTCTACTTGAAAACGCAAAGTTAATTGCCACGCTCAGCAGAAGGCCACCCCACGACATTGTGATGGAGCTTGTTTCTCTAATTAAAGTGAAAAAATGCAGAAAGGCGGAGACAATATGTCCCTCACCTTGCAATTAATAATGGAGGAATGATTGCTCTGTCAAGGGAAAGGAAAGAAGATAAGGGAATCCATTATTTGCATCCTCGTTTCATCCACCAAATAACCTGGACTGACTCTATCATTAATTTGAAGTTTACCCATATTCATTTAGGGTCTTTAGGACCGTGGTGTGATTTTCCATGAAGACAAGTCGACATTCATCAGGATTTAACGCTAGTATTTCTCATGTTCTCATTATAGCGACAGCGTTTGGATAGTTCATCCAAAAATGAACATTTTGTCATCATTTATTCACCCTCATGTCGTTGCAACCCAGTATTATGCTGATTGTTTTGTGAAACACAAAAGTGGACTATCAAAATAAAGTGTTACCAAATAGTTTTACTGAACAATAATAACCCTGTTGTGCTGAATGGGAATGCTAACTGTTAGCAACTGCATGCTAACATGGCCAACTAGGTCAACTCATTGATGTTAAACATCTCTTAACATGTCCAGACTTGTGCTTCAACCTCTTGTGCATGAATAAGTCCATCAGCGGCTAATCAGTGACACCTCAGCCTAATCCAACAAGCACTTTGCCTCAGAGATAAACTTCCTGTCATGTCCCGTTAGCGGCCACCCCTGGAATGACCATTAATACCTGCTGGATCGCAGGCTGTGAAGTCTGGACAATCTGACTTGACATCTATCAACACCAGAACATCGTGCCACGGACCATCTGTCAAGCTACAAAAAGATCAGCACAATCAGACCTAATCTTAATAACATCCACGGGGTGTGAGTATATGGTCCTCTAAACAACATCGCCAAGGAAAAAGATGACCCATTAGGTCTGTGTAAATAACCCCAATGGTTATTAAGACCGGTTTGAGGGAGCTTTTCATCATGCGGTAATGCTATGAATATAGCGGGTATGATGGCTTGCGGTGAACATGGTTATTTTATGAGCTTTGCAATCATTGACTTCCCTCTGTAGCTTCTGTTTACTGCCCCAAAGGAAGATAACGCATCTCCATAAAGAGGACAATAAAGATCCCACTACTGTGGCCAAAGTGGCGGTGATATGTTGTAGAATGGCTGTTGTTAGCACGTTTATTGTTTCTCAAGGAAATACTGTGTCAGCCACAAGCAGTCAATATCCCATCATGCACTGCAGCCCTGAACAATTGTCAGCTTTGTGTTCGAAACATGTGTGCTTTGTTCATTAGTATCATTTCTAAATTTTCCGTAACATATGTTGAAGAAAGTCATTTAATTAAATATTTACACTTACATTTCTGCATTTGGAAGTGACTTGTATGCATTATCAGTTCATGCATTTTCTTGGGTTTTTAAACCAGTCATCTAGGTGTTACTAGTTTACTACTAATTTGTAAAAATAATTAAATATATAAATAAAACAAATGTTGAAATAATAGTATTTTATAATTTATATACTGCTACTACTACTACTACTACTTACCCTTGTGCTGTGTTGAAAATCCTTTACCAAATTTGGTATACTGGTCAAAAATGACTGGCCTGTTGAAAACTGCCTGTAAATCTTCCATTATGCTATATTATCATTGTGTTCAACTTTGTTATCAAATTATTCTCTCTCGATTAGCACAGGTTTTGTATTTCTTTATGGAACTGATTGTTCGTAGGTCTCACTGATCTG
>NW_015557134.1:2381512-2392777 GCF_001515605.1 Sinocyclocheilus anshuiensis
TTGATTTTTGCTTATGCACCTCAGTTTTGGAGTGAATATTGCCAAAATTATCCACAAATAATATATATATATATATATATATATATATATATATATTATTTGTGGATAATTTTGGCAATATTCACTCCAAAACTGAGGTGCATAAGCAAAAATCAATAAGGCCTACAATCACTCAGTTCCAAAAATAAATACAAAATGTGTGCTAATTGAAGACAAGATTGAATCGAATATTTGTTAATAATAGAGTATAACAAAAAATGGTAAGCAATTTTTGTAGGCCAGGAAAACCACAGGTGTAACAGAGTGGGGGAAAAATACTAAAGTTGTTATACCCATGTGTAAGCAAAGTAAGTTTTAGTTAAATTCAATAACATTAACTAGCATTAAAAAATATATATATATATATATTTTTTTTTTATTAAAAATACATATTTTATTAAAAATCCAAAACAAAATAAAAAAACATTGAAACAAATCTAACTTATAATAACCTTGGCAGAAATGTAAATGTCATGGTCTTGTTAGCAAGCAAATTAATTTAGTCGTTTGCATATTTGCAAATGCATTGGTTTGTCACACAACAAGAGGGGTGAGTTTTCAGCGGGCAGGCAGATCAAAAGAAACCACTCTTGGTTGTGTGGGTCTACATCCTCCTTTCATCTCGGCACTGTGTAGCCCTCAAACTGCCTGCTAGTGATGAGACCCTCTTCACAGTCGTGTCATTTTCCTCGCTCGTCTCGCTCAAGGTCAGAAGAATGGATTATTTATTGATCCAGAAGGATGCCACACCATGCCATGTGCCTGAAGGATCAGTGTTTCAATTACACGCTCACACCCTTTGCACATGGTTTGTGTCTGCTGGCAACTGTATATGGTGTCTTCAGACATACAAAGACAGGTGATGCATGTCAAATCTTGGAGGTCTCTGATCTTAGAGAGATTTATCTACAGCTCATGTAAGAGTGGGGGTGGTATGTCATGAAAACCTACTTAAGAAAGAAGTTAAGACATTTCTTAAGATAAACTCTAAGTTTGAAATAATGTTCCTGCAAAATTCTTGAAAAGTAAAATCTGAAAATCTGATCATTCTTGAAAAACAAGTTCTTAAATGTTTGTCTTTATGTTCTAGTCTGGTTGTATGTTTTTTTTTTTAGCAGGAAACAAGTTGATCAAGAAATAATAATAATAAACAAAAAAAAAACATGTCAAAGGCCAGTAACATTCAAAGATCGTAATAATAAGCACACAGGCTATTTACATCGTGACTGGCATGACAGGAGTTAAACACTCGTGTGCCATGCATTTTAAATAGTTATTTTACAGAGTCTGTCTATTGCATTCATTTGAATACCACATACTCATGACCAATCAATATTTACATTATCACTTCAGATTAATTTTGCTAAAAAAATATTTTTTTTTTAACATTAAAGCATGTCAACATATTCTGTTACCCCAAATACACAAAATAATGATCTTTAAAATAGCATCATATGACTCCTTTAATAGACTATACAAATAGTGAGTTATTCATTCATCACTGTAATTACAACCAATTATTATTGTTTAATTAGTACTTAGTAAAGGAATTGTTAATTGGCAATGAGTAAATAGTTCATTAGATTACATCATGGAAAATGGGAAAATGTCATTAATTAAGTGCTTTAAACCAACTTTGGAACATTGAATATTAATTGCATTCATATTCATACATTAAGACATACATTAAGGACACACACACAATAATTAAACAATAATAATTTGAATAATTACAGTGACAATGAATGAAGAACTCACTATTTGAAATATTTCAAGTCTATTAATTTATTAACTACAGTTTATAAACTATGAATTAATTTTAAACTAATAGTTTGCAAATTATTTGTAAGTACTTTATTAGTATATACCAATTATAAAGTATTACCCTAGTGGTAATAAATAATAATAATAATAATAATAATAATAATGATGAAAACATCTAACCTTTGGGTATTTAAGACAAGGTTATGCTAATTTTAAGAAGTTATTTATGATGTTTTTTTAAGAACACTATTTTCAGGGAATTCATATGCTTCTTAAATTTTGTCTTTAGAATAATCTTAAGAAAAATTCTTATGAAATGTTATTGGGAATACAAAATATTCTCATCTTTACTCTTAGACAATAGGAAAAGAATAGCAGTTAAGAATAATTTAATTCTTAAGAATGTTTCATGAATCTGGCCCCTAGTGTCCCTGCCAGTCTTCTTATCTAGTTTAACCACCAAGCCGTTTACTTTGTTGCTGAACAACATGGCTATGTTCCACCAAGTAACACAGTACTAACCATAAACCAGCTTGGGGATAGGAGATATCCCAGAAGCAGGATCCCCGGAAAAACGTTGTTTAGAACTAGGCCATGCCAGCCATCCAAACCTTGATCTCTTAGCTTGGATCAGCACGGAAATTGCTGGTTCAATGCTGCATTCCAAACAAAGTTGGAAGTGGGAATACTTGAAATTCTCCCACCTGCACTATAACCAATAGAAGACTGCTTTAGTTGGAAATGCCATCAATGATACTTCTCACAGAAGTGAGGGATGATTGATCTCATTGACTTTGTAAGTCAGATGTCCAATCTCAAGCGTCATTCCATTGGTTATTTTCAAGGATTTGGTGCGATTCCAAGCACTGGGTTGTCTGGAATTCATCATAAGTTGTTTTCTCCAGCAGGGTGGTGGGATAAACACAATATCCCAGAATGTGCTCGACAACACCTGAAGCTGTGAAGAGGAAACACTTGATGGCTGTCAGCACCCTGGAGTTGCAGCAGTTGTTTTCCAGCATTGTATCCATGGCTTGCCCTTGGTCAAAATCAACATTGACTGAGCGATTAATTCTCATAGTATGTGTCCTTGATTTCCCATCCTTCCTCTCAGGTGAGATGAATAAAGGTCCAGTGCATTTTTAATGAGGAACTCTGATGCTAACAGTCCTCTCACAATCTCATTAACCTGTCTGGGAAAGGAGGACACCGAATGAGGGCCATTAATTCTCCAATCTTTCATTTCAAACATGCTGCTTGGTGAAATTTTTATAATCAGCAACTGTAATGTGATCTGGATTCATGTAATTACTTTCCTTCCTGACAGAAGACCAGCTATAGCCAATGACAAGTTACACTTGATATACCCTTTACATGGTCGGTCCAAAATTATTAATTGTATTAAATTAAAGGGTTTTACTTTTTTAGTCATAATCTGAGAACATTTCCATTCAAAAAGTTGATTATAGCATAGTGGGTAAAGGACTGAGCTCGTAATCCAAGGACTTAAAGAAGAGTTGACAAGGTTTTATGTCCTTTTTTATTGATCAAGGAACTTAAACTGAAGTTGCTTTGAATAAAAAATGTCCAGTTAAATGACGATTAACTAAAAATGGTCTGTCAGCAGAATGAAAACCAACAATATGGTATTGGTAGCAGTCACACCATCAAGAAACTGGACTTATGCATATTCAAAATTTATGTATTGCAGTTGGTTCAGAGACAAACAAAAAACAACTGGCATTACCACAAGATACTTCAAACAGTTTATAGGGCATATAGTGCTGGTACAATTACAAATTGTATTCTATTACTGATGCCAAATTATATAACAAAAGTTGTAGTTAGTAACATAATCTATTAAGTTACACATTTTAGGTAATATAATCAGACAACTTTTTGATTAATTTTAGATTACTTTTGACCTAACTCTTTTGTCACATTGATTTAAAATAATCTTGTACCATACTGATATAAAAAATATGAAAAGAAAGAAAATATATTCTATTTGTTGTTATTAACAACATGAAGTGCATTAAACATTACACCACGGGGGATTGCGAGTTTAATGAAAAGCTAATAATGAACTAAATCATAAAATTTTTTAAACTAAAATAAATGATTTAAAAATAAAAATAAATAAAAATAATCCAGATTACAATAATCAGTTACCACCCAGCATTGTGGGTTTTTTTTCATCTTGTTGTAGTTGCATTTTTCGAAAACCCAAGTTACAACTACTTGCCTATGCTCACTATTGGTGAGGGAATTGTCCAAGTTGATGTTGATCATTACTGATCTTATCTACAGTATTTTATATGACGTCATAAGTAAATACAATCTCTTTTTTAACCAAAAGAGTTTTCTATTGAGTTCTTCATATGAGGAACCACTATTTATAAGCTAATATTTAACAAAGGACTGTCTTTTCTGTCTGCTGTTAGATTATGTGCCTCAGCCATCCAACACCAACTGATTCAAACTCATTGTGAGTTTAAAATTAAGAATTGAAGGTAATTCATTGAGCTTCCTTGGCTAGAGTGCAGAAACCCCACTTTACTGCAGTCTTAGTTGTAGCGTATGGACCAATCAGACACACCATTTTTCATTTAATTTAACAAATCAATTATTCATTAGATTAACAAATGTTCACAGACCCCTCACCCAATAAACATACTGGGTGTCAAGTTGTCTGTGAACAGGGCCCAGGACCCTGGTTACCATGGCAACCCTGACACCAGATACATTTACGACCTAATGGAATGCGAAGCAGGGAAAATCACTGCATGTTCCATAGCAAGAGGCACAATGCACAGTAGAAATGGACTTTTCTACTAATTAATTCATAGGAAAACCCTTCTTTGAATGAACACACATACCCTTCAGGTCATCGTGTATGTTGTCTTTGAGATTTTATACTGTTTTATGCAGGCTTATGATCGAAACACTCATTCCTGTCATCTTACATATATGTAACCCTACCATGTTTAGTATCTATGAATTAGTCTTCTGCAGATTTTCAGTTAAAGTGTCATTTCCAGATGTGATTGAAATTGACACCTATATGGGGTGAATTGCCTGTGAAAGGGAAGGTTTAACTTTTACTGGCTCTATATCAGGGTCATAAAACTGTAGTGCACATGACGAGGAAGATATATGAAACATCTACATCTTTATTAAATAAATGTATGCCAAAAGCACTAACCTCCGTTCTCGATTACCATACTCTTTGTAAAAAAAAAAACATAATTGGATGTTGTCTCACCATGGCATACATAAAAAATACACAGTTTCATAGCGATAAGGATGGACAAATCTTAATCATTATTACGATCATTATTTTAAAAAAAATTTTGAAAGAAAAAAATATGTGTATACATATATTGTTACAAATATTATAAGTTACTGTTTTATTATATTATATTATATTATATTATATTATATTATATTATATTATATTAATTATCTGTTTTGGTTCTGATTATCATGTTTATCGCGCTAAAATCATCCGTTTCAAACCATATTAGTTTAAACTTCTGATATACGGGTTTCTGAGAGCACACATCCAAAGCACACGGACAGAAAGCGGCTGTCACAGCATGTGAGTATTAAACTAAGTTCTCATTCACACACAAGTTTACGTTAAAAACACACACGAGTTATGCAGATTAAAGGGCGGTAATATTATAATGAGATCCCTTTGCCATGTCACCAAGGGAGCGAAATCAAATGCGCTCGTTTTTTTAAACGCTTGCAGAAAAAGGCTTACCAAAACAAAATTACTGGGTTAATCTTTTTCACGTTTCCTTTGTTGGTAGATGCACCGGGGACCTGATTATAGCACTTAAAACCTGGAAAAGTTCAATTTTCATATGTCACCTTTAATATAACTACGAACGCGGCACCTAGAATGGTTTGAAGGTGAATGAATCATGAGGTAATTTTCATTTTTGGGCGAACTATCCCTTCAGCTGCCTTAATAAAAAGTTAAGAATGTTTTGTATTCTAAACTATACTACTTAACAATGTTATAATGTTTTTAAAGGTTGTTTGGAAGACAAAATTTAAGATGAATTCAAATGATTGAATTCTTAAAGAATTCAAAATCTTCTCATATTATTAATAACTTTTTAAAACTAGGATGTTCAATGTATTTATTGGGTTATATTAAATAAATTGTTGTAATTAAGCATGGTAATACTAGTAAGAAATTTTATTTTTCAAGAATTGTAACATTCTTAACTTAAAACTTAAAAAACGTAAAATTTGTATAACTACTTTCCACCTTTAGTTTTGTTCAAATATGCATACTTTTTTAAAAGAAGTAATAATAATTGTCAAACTACTGCAAAAAATTTTCTTAATCATGATATCAGGACAGTTATACCACCATTTATGATAGACATTTTTTACTTTATGCCCCCAAAATATATCAAAATGAATCTTATGTAAATTCAAACCACACTCCTCACAGAAGAGGTGTATTTCAAGTATTTGCATTTTTGATGTATTTTGAAATAAATCAATAGAAAGGACAAAAAATGACATCACCCAGCCCTACATAGCAATAATTTCCCCATGTGTAGGTTGCTGCTATCCATTTACGTGCATATTGCAAACGGCACTTTTGCGGACGGTTGAGGGAATCAGGGACTCAAAACACATACACTTGAGACATGAGCTTGCTTATTGATGACACCCAGACCCAGGTTGCCCACCTGATGCCTAGCCACCGAGCCCCTTCTGAGCATCCCGTCTCATGACTAATACATAACTTCCTGTGTAGTACACGGTGGTTCAGAGTTTTTGAGAAGTCAGCAACCTGCTAAGGGCAATTAAACGGAAAGGGAATAAAGCTCCCCTGTGCTTGAGAGAGGTTACTGGTTCGACTAAAAAAACACTTACACAGGACAATATCTGTACAAATGCACCACCCAAATAAGCAACAGAGGAGATGAGGCCACGGTTTGAATTAATTCAAGGCCAAGCAAGTGTGTGCTGTTTCCAAGAAGGTCAGCACCGCTGCGGTGCAAGTGATGAAAGCGTGCGGCTACGAAAGCGTGCCGACTTTTTGAGTCATAACTCTCATTTTCGCCTGGACTTGGAGCCAATTTGTGAGAACTTCCTGAAACGACCCCAAAAGTATCTTTGCCCTCCTTCACTCTGATCATTTTCTTACTGGATTTCTCTGTTTTATAGCCTATAAACCTCAACCTTTTGTTACGCATTCGGTGCACAATGGACTGTATGACATAAATTATTCAGAATGGCCTGCTGTATGCTGTCAGCAAATCCCAAACTGAGGTGCTGTTAAGCGATTTCAGGCTGAGCTGGATCTATTTCTGGGTGTGCAATTCACCACAAAGTTAATAAATATCCTTCCCTCAAGATGAACGGAAACAAATGCATAAACGATTTTCAAACGAACACAAAGAAAGACGTCAGAGTAAAAGGAACAGCCATCATCTATTCACTGACATTTCACTCATAATCTGTGGTTTTGTGGGGCATGAAATGATATATTTAGCAGAATGCACAAATTGCTCTTTTGCATACAACCAAAAATGTCAAGCAAATTGAACCAAAAAAAAAATATACACACTGTTTACATGAAAAACATTACATACATTGATTTGAGTGCACCTCTTATTGGATAAGCATGTATTATTTCATGTTTTAAAAGTCATATAGATATTTTTGGGACCTAAAGTAAAAATTGTTAGGATAACACACGTGACCTGATATTAAATAAAATGAATAAACAAGTAATTTGGCATAATCTTTGATTATTATTTATTGGGGGCAGGGTTGTCACTGCTTTTTAATATTTGTCTGCCAAATCAAAGTCAACTTCACCAAACATAAAAGTAAAACAGGAAATGATGTCATAGAGGACCCTGCAAACATGAATGTGTGTGAAGGTCAGTGAGTCTCTTAAAATATCAGAAAATCCAATGAATTTATGAATTAACAATTATTGATGTTTGTAAAAAAATAAATAAATATCCATGAAAAATATATTTAAAAAACTTTTTGAATTATTTTTCAGTCAGAAACTGCTAGTAAATTCCACAAATTATTACAAAGACACATTGAATTAAACACAACATACACTGTAAAAATACTTAATTTTCAAAGTTATGAAGTTATACCCCCCCCCCTGCAGATTACTGCAGTGCATTTTGCAAGGAAATACAATTTCTACTACAAAATTTAATTTAATTCAAATTCCCACTGTTTCCTTGTAATTATTTGTAAAATCTACTAGCAATTGAAAAATATTATATTGTAAATCCTACACCGGTTGTTTTTTATTCTTCCCTATGTATACCTAATGATTAAAGTGCCCCTATTATGGATTTTTGAAAATGACCTTTCATGCAGTGTGTAACACAGCTCTAAGTGAATGAAAACTTCCTGCAAAGTTTTAAAACTGAAAGTGCACCGCGTATAAAGTTATTGTCTCTCAAAAGAAAGAGTCGACTCTGAATCATTGAAACTAGTTGTTTTTAAAACGAATCCCAAGTCGTTTCATGTTGACGTCAACATGAAATATTAGCATATTGCCCGCCCACTTGTTGGTCTT
This sequence comes from Sinocyclocheilus anshuiensis, assembly GCF_001515605.1. Lineage (NCBI taxonomy): Eukaryota > Metazoa > Chordata > Actinopteri > Cypriniformes > Cyprinidae > Sinocyclocheilus > Sinocyclocheilus anshuiensis. Next base: position 2,389,902 of record NW_015557134.1, read on the forward strand.
TTGCCGTTGAGAAACAGAGTTGCGACACGCTTTGATCTCGCCGCCAGGCGGTCACGTGGTTCATGGAGCTCTCAATAGTTCCAAACAATTCTGCGCTGTCAATATGTTTGAATGGGTTTAAGTAGGACAGACAGCAGTTTCACTATATTTGCAGCGATTTCTAGTGATTATTAACACATCATGTGCATTGATTGTGTATTGATAACTACGCTGACTACGTTTTACAATCGCATTTTATTCTGGGGAGTGATGAAGAGACAGCATTAATATTTTTTTCTAATATGCTTATTATTTATATTACAATTAGCGTAGTATTTAGGGTTAAAATAGAGAAAATGTTTTTAAATTCCAGTGCAAAGAGGCAAATTAGAGACGTTTGGTGGCCAGAAAAATTATATTCCTATGTAATGCCATGGTTTAACCACTAGATGCCCGTTTGGCTGTTTAATAAATATGGCCTACATATATTTAGCTCTACTCTGAGTTGCTGTGAAGAGTTTTACCGGTCAAAATAGCTTATTTATTTATGTATTAATTTTATGTTTTGCATTGTATATTTAGACATTATCAAACACTCAATGTTTATAAGTTTTGCTTTTTTTAAATGTTGAATTAAAAAAGATTAATTACTCACATCCCAGTATTATTTTTATGACATTTATGTAAGAAGATAATATAAGTGAATGTTTAAAAAGGCCAGCAAATACGAAATTTAACCCAATAAAAAATTTAAAATAACGTTTAAAAAAACACAAGGCAACCAACTGCATTCAGGGAAACTCTTTCTTGTATTCCTTTAATGGGCAGTCTTCACTGAAACTCATTCAACTTCCTCCTACAGGGAGAGAAAGACTGCAGAAAGACTAAAAACTTAAAAATATGACAACTAGCATCTGGTTATGATCGCTATTAAGGTGTTTCTCACGTTATCTAACTGCAAATATAAAATAACTGCCTATTATCTAAAACTAAACATTAACTATAACGCGTTTCACAAAATACAACTACTGGCCTGATTTCCGAGAGGTAAACTAATGCGTTAAAATGCCAAAAACTGCTGTAATTTCCTCAACGTTCTGGCCAGTGTGCTCGAGAAGCACTGAAATGAATGGGCTTCAATACTGGAACTATTGGTTGTTTGGAACTATTGGCCACTCCATAACACGCTTTACTTCTGCATTCCTCAGTTCCTATGGAAGCCTATGGGAGTGTCACAACTCTGTTTCTCAATGGCTCTGGCCACTAGTGGTTTCCCCGGTAACGCTGTACACAAAGCAGCACTGCACTCTAGTGGTGACAATTTTGATGATTCTTTCAAGAGATTCGTACATTTTCAGTTCGTTCACCAATATGATTAGTTCAGATTCGTTCACTGATTCGTTCGGTGACCATTTATTCATATTACATAAATACGCCAGCAGGTGGCGAAAAGAGTGTCTTATGTGTTATGTCTTAAGTCAACGAGCATATTTACTTGTTACAAAAACTGATTTGGCTTTATTAAAATGTGTGCATAATCTACTCGTTAAATAAATAAAGTCTAAATAAGTTGTTCAGATGACCAAAGCACAAAGTTTTCTTGCATAATTAACATTTTAATTGTTTGGTCAGACATTTACACATTCGGGGATTAAACGTGGGCTGCATCCGAAATCTCTAAAATGCTGCCTTCAGAGGCAGCATTCCAAGGCAGGAAGGCATCAAGCCACGTCTGAATCCAAATTCTGCTTTACTTCCTGTCTCCGGAGGTACCTTCTTCTGATCGAATTTTGAAGGCAGCATAGATGTATCCTTCGCTGCCTTTGATATCCCACAATCCCGTGCGTTCCATTCCGTGATGGTTGAGCTAAAAAAATAAAGATGGTGTCTGAAAGTTGCGTTTGGTGGTCAGTTTGTGTGTAAATGTATATTTCTGACTAACAATAATTGTATTTATTTATTTTTTAACGTTTTAATAAAATAGCTTTAGATTTGTTTTTGTTAACAACATCAACATTGGCTGTGTCCGAAAGCTCTAAAATGCTGCCTTCGGAGGCATTCCAAGGCAGGAAGGCACCAATGCACGTCCGAATCCAAATTCTGCTTCACTTCCTGTCTATGGAGGTACCTTCTTCTGATTGAATTTTGAAGGCAGCATATATTTGATATCCCACAATCCTGTGCGTTCCATTACGCGACGGTTGAGCTAAAAAATAAAGATGGAGTCTGAAAGTTGCGTTTGGTGGTCAGTTTGTGTGTAAATGTATATTTATGACTAACTTTTCGCACTTTTGATGTTATTTCTAGCGAGAAATCAGTATTATAGTAATTAAATATTCATTTATCACAAAAACTCGTTCTATTTTGTTGTAGATCATTAAACCGTTACGCTGCCTCAGAAGCCTGTCCGAAATCAGTTTCATGAGGTGTCTTCGTGCAAAAACGCTGCCTGCAAAGTCATTGCCTCATACGGCAGTGAGGCAGCAAGTCAGTTGCCTAAGTTTTCGGATGCAGCCGTGGAGTTATGTTCTGTATGCTAAATATGAATATATAAACAAGCGTATGTGCACAGTACCTATAACTGCGCGTTGCACTCTCATTCATTTCATTCATGAACGAGATATGTACCAGTTCATTCAACTCGTTCACAAACGACATATACCAGTTCATTCAACTCGTTCACGAACGACATGTACCAGTTCGGTCATTCCGTTCATGAACGAGAAGATCTTTCGATCTCGTTCAAACTCAAATGAAACTCATTCAGTGAAGGGCGTATTCATTCACTACATTCAACAAATCACATGCTCCGTCACATCTCATACTCGAAGGCTATTGGCTCGAGGTTTAGTCATTCTTTGACAGGATGAAACAGTCCACAGAGCTACCCGGTTCAC
>NW_015557134.1:2393030-2398975 GCF_001515605.1 Sinocyclocheilus anshuiensis
GTATGCTAAATATGAATATATAAACAAGCGTATGTGCACAGTACCTATAACTGCGCATTGCACTCTCATTCATTTCATTCATGAACGAGATATGTAGGCCTACCAGTTCATTCAACTCGTTCACAAACGACATATACCAGTTCATTCAACTCGTTCATGAATGACATGTACCAGTTCGGTCATTCCGTTCATGAACGAGAAGATCTTTCGATCTCGTTCAAACTCAAATGAAACTCATTCAGTGAAGGGCGTATTCATTCACTACATTCAACAAATCACATGCTCCGTCACATCTCATACTCGAAGGCTATTGGCTCGAGGTTTAGTCATTCTTTGACAGGATGAAACAGTCCACAGAGCTACCCGGTTCACCGAGCTGCGCATGCGCTTCTAATAGCGCTATGGAAGGAGGAATTTCAGTGAACGAGAAATGAGTAAATGGATTACGTGAACGAGAACGATTCGTTCACCTAAAAGATTCGTTCAAAAAGAACGATTCGTTCACGAATGTAGCATCACTACTGCGCTCACAAACGCTGTTTTATCAGGCATTACAGGCAAGATGAAATGAAAATGAGACCAATCACCGCAGATTAGCGTCACGCAAAGGAGGGGTTTGGAAAAATGGATCGCTGAGCGAACCGTTTGGGAGTCGTTGAGCAAGTAAGGTAAACACAAATGCATATTTTAAGACAATGAAAGTGTTTTTTGTCCTTGCATGCATGTCAACCTGTTGTTGGGGACTCACAAAACCAAAATATGAACCTTTCATAACCCTAGGGGCACTTTAACATGTGCACACACATATATATTCAAGGTGCATGGAAAATATGTTATGTTTTAATTGATGGTTACACCATATGACATTTTTAAAATCATTAAACAAACTTTTTTTGAAAATGGTATACAAGTTTCAAATCATATGAAACAAACATAAATACAAAGATTACATTTATAAGAACTTGTTTTTAACAGTCATGGACACTTTGTCATTTACCCTCATTCCCTTTGTGCAACTGAAATCTCATAATATTGTATAAAAGCAGATACATACCTGTTATATAACAGGAATATCAGATTAGTCATGAAAAACAAAGGCAAGCTCCAGCGCTCTGAGTAGCTTATGTAGAATCATGTCAAAGGTCAGTCTCATAGGAAGCTGCTCTTCTAAAGGGCAGAACAAACCCCCTCAGTGCAGCAATAGCACCTGCTCTGCCTGGCAATGACCTCTCTTTCAACCAGCTGCTACAGTCTTACCCTTTATAGACTACATAACCTCCAGCTATTCTAACTATCGGACACTGTGATGGATGACATCTTACATGCAAAACTAGAGCACCGACTTGCACTTCCACAAGTCATGAAAAATACAGTTATGACAAAGCAGGCAAATGAGAGATGAGGCTCTTCTCCAGAGGATGCAAACAAATTAAAGTTTTCAACTATTTTGTAAATCATTTAAAGTCAAACTTTGGTGGTTTTAACTCCTCCTGCACCTTACGTTTGTTAACTTAGACGATATTGTTATTCAATTCAGTATATAACTAGAAATAAGTCCAGCAAACTTTGTGCTGTTCCTTGCTGTGTGGTAGTAGCACCTGCGGCCCTGAAGCGTCCTAACTTTAGGGTATAGAGAGGATGAAGTTTTTAATAAGGTCCTGGGTCATTTTAGTCTAACTTCAGATTGAACAGCAGATAGCTTTGTGAACCTGCCACGATGTGATAAAGGCTCTGCAAACCGTTATTGAAAATAAACTAGAATCGACCCAACAGCAAAACTGCATTTTTCAAATAAATAAATAAATAGCAATTTTTTCCATGTAAAAAGGTAAACCTATAATTACAGAGGTTGTACTCTCTTGAAGGTATACAGTTAAAAACATTGATGCAATTCTATAAAACTATAAATGGTCAGAGAAAGAGTAAGAAATGGTTTTAAAATATTGTATTATTATTTTATTACCTTATTTATATTTATATATTTAGACTGTCTGAAATGATGGTATTACACAGCTGCTTTTTTAAAACAATACTAGTAAAGAACAAATTATTTTATATGCTATCATTCAGAAGTTTAGAGTGTTTTTTTTGTCCCTTATGATCACCAATGCTGAATTTATCACATACTGTGTGTGTGTGTGTGTGTGTGTGTGTGTGTGTGTGTGTATATACATATATAACAGTGTTATTGTGAAATATAAATATGAATAATTTCTTATGTGATATATTTAAAAAATGTTGATAGCAAAGCTGCATTTCCAGCAGCCAATCAGTATCACATGATTCTTCAGAAATGATCTAATATCATTTACGATCTAACATCATCTATATCATTTAATATCATCTAATATCACTGCTGATTATTATGAAAACATAAAGTGTGGAAAGTGCAGTTTTATTTATTTATTTATTATTATTATTATTATTATCATCATTATTATCATCATCATTATTATTATTATTATTTTACCTTTTCAGGATTCTTTAAAGAATAAATTCTGAGCATTTATTTGAAACAGAAATCTTTTGTAATATTATGGTCACTGTCATTTTGGATCAATTTTAGGCATCCATGTTGAATAAAGAAATCAATTTCAATTTCTTCTTCTTCAAAAAAAAAAAAAATGTGTTAAATGCATTCATGCAATTCCATGCACACGCCCCAGTTTTATCCAAATACATAAAGGTAACTTTGTCATGGCAACAGATCCACATCTAGATAATGGCTTCACTGGCACATCATTAGTTAGAGAACCTAGATGAAAAATATTAAATGATAAAACATCTATTATACGATCCCTTTAATGGTTGCATGATGGCTATACAGGCCTCTTATGTGTCTATAATACTGTCAAGCAAGTGTTTTCCCACATTTAGTTTCAATACAAAGTCAGACACTCTTCAGAGCGCAGCAACACACAGCTCTACAAAACCAGACTAATTATACCTTTCAAGTTGTTGGAAAAGTTTTAGCAGTGCTTGACAATTTCATGTTTCAAAGCAGCTATTGTGACCTTCAGGCTACGTCCTTGTTTTTGAGTTTGACAGAATTCAGAAAGGGATTTGTCACACTCCACTTTCTAGTCGTCTTCTCTTGTTTCGGTTCTCACTGGCGCGTCTGTAGCGTAGTTTGAGCGCCGCACAGTCTGTACTACAAAACCTCAAGTCGCGTAGGCCGCTATCCTGCGGGCAGCCGCGGCCCGTCGTGTATTCATTAGGCTCTGGACTGCATAGCAGATGACCTCCTACATCAGCGGGAGGTTCTGGATCATGAGCCTGTTCAGTGCTGCACTAGACCCTTAAAGATAACCCAAGGGCTGCTCTCAGCACATGTGCTGTACATTTCAATAGTCTGGAATTGGAAAACGCAGGAGGTGATTCTCAGAGAAAAACTTTGTGTTAAATAAAAATTGTACAATAAATTGTAGAACACGGGAAGCCCTCTTTTCTTTAGAAAGAATTTAAAATTACACCAGCAATTACTGCTAATTTTCTAAAGCTGGACTGTTCTTTTTGCCTAGTTTAAAAATTTCATGAAGCCCGCAGCATTCACTCTGTCTGACGTCCTGCTGCTTTCCTCACAACGACTTCCATTTCACCCGCAAATCAGTGGCGATAAATGATTGTCGATTTAGATTGACTGACATATTTTATTCACACTTTGAGAGAAACTCACAATGCAGAGCGTTTACAATGCAGAGTGGAATGTTTTTAATGTTTGACTTGAGTACTTGGAATAATTGACGATGGCCATTGAATTCGTAAGGGATGATGCAAGAAGTGTCCACCCGATGTGAAGCAGAGTGTATTAAAATAATTTAATGCACAGCTAGTTATGCATTATCCCAGTTATACCATGGTCATTTACCAGCATTTACAAGTTAAATATATACATTACCGCAGGAAGTAGGGGTGCTGCAGCAGCCCCTGGAGTGTAGTGAAAGGACTGAAGAGGTGGCGACAACCCGGGGTAACGCCGACCTGAAGAGTGCCACGGCACCATGCCCATCTCAGGATCCAGCCGTGCAACCAATGCTGAAGCGGTCTCATATGTAACAGGCCAAGCGGCATAACTGCGGCTGCGGCTGCCATATGCCCCAGGAGCTGTCTTGCCCCTAAATAAATTCAGGCAGTTCAGCACTGACTGCGCACGCTCGTTCGTGAGACATGCTGTCATGTTGACCGAATCCAGCTCCATGCCGAGAAAAGAGATGCTCTGCACAGGGGAGAGCTTGATCTTCTCCCAGTTGACCCGAAGCCCCAGATGGCTGAGGTGCTGAAGCACCAGATACCTGTGCTCGTATAACAGATCTCGTGAGTGAGCTAATATAAGCCAGTCGTCAAAATAGTTGAGGATCCGGATGCCCTTCTTCCAAAGTGGGGACAGGGCACCCTCCGCCAGTTTCGTAAAAACGCGGGGAGACAGGGACAGCCCGAAGAGAAGGACTTTGTACTGATATGCTCGCCCCTTGAAGGCAAACCGAAGAAACGGTCTGTGTCGAGGCAGAATTGAGACATGAAAGTACGCGTCCTTCAGGTCGATAGCTGCAAACCAATCCTGGTGTCAAACGCAAGAAAGAAGCCCTCGCGGCGGGGGGCTGCTCAGCAGAATCTTCAGCTTCTGAAGACGATAGCCCCTCCTCTGATGCAGCAATAGACATCTTATCCTCTTCCGGAGCCCCGAAAGAGACACTGGGTCCGCCACAGGACGAGCCGGCGCCATCTTTTGGGAGCTCAACGGGGCTACACTGAGAGGGGCCGGACTTCCGTGGGGGCTGGCCCGACGGAGCATTCCTGACCGTGATCCTCAGGTCACCCTTGTCCCTAACCAACGCAGCCGCAGAGTCTTTACGACCCGACGAACTGGGCTGGGTAGAGCCCAAGGGAAGCCTCATTATGAATGAGAGCCATGACTTTAGCGTAGCCATGGACATGCGTTCACAGTGTGGGCACGAGCCATCCACAAACGCCGTCTCAGCGTGCTTACGGCCCAGACACGTGAGACAGCGATCGTGTCCGTCGTCAGAGGTAAGGAAACTTCCGCACCCAGAAGTCGGAAAGACATCTCGAAAGACACTCTCAACAACCGTGCTTGCTGTAGGAAATTGCTCTTTTAGGCTGGTTTGCCCAGGGAAGAACCACGGCACTTATCTGTGCACAACAGGGCCGTTCTCTCCACTGAATGCAAAGAGAAGGAAGATTCTCCGCAGCCGAGAACTCCTGCAGCTTGAGATGGTGAAGATTCCTTTTCTTCTTTCTTCTTTTCCGAAAGCAGCACTCACGAAGCGATTGGCTCCGAAGCAAAAATCTGAATGAGTGGATGCACGCCGCCATCTTATATACCCGTATGTACGGGAGAGTGGCTTGGCATGCAAATTCCACTCGCCAATTCTCATTGGCCTTTTCTTCTAAAGTTCAGAGGTGATTGGGGCTCCCGAGTGAGACCCCTAATGTCAGTCGACGTAATGTCGAACGTGACTGACTGAAAGGGAACTTACAGTTAATCAATTAACAGGTTTTTACCATAGCATTTTTACAGTCTTTTAACATTAAAGTTCCGATCATTTTTTGTACAGTGTGATCTCAACTTAAATACCCTGGGTAGCAGAAATGTAAAGAAAATGAGTTATATTATTCATATTAAAAAATGTATATTGTTCCAATACAAAAGATTTAACTAAACATCTATTTACTAATGAAATAGATTAATTTGTGACAAAATTTCACGACTGTTGCATTAACTCAGCACAAATCCTTTAAAAAAAAAATTCCTTTTAGCCTGCCCAGCTAAAAGTACCCCAAATCCCTCTAAAACAATCGAAACAGAGCACCCTGGCCATCTTGGCCTAGGTCAGTGGTTTCCAAACTTTTTCGGCCGGGCCCCCCTTTTGTAGAGAAGATATTTTCAAGGCCCCCCACTCTTTTTTTTTTTTTTTTTTTGAAAG
>NW_015557134.1:2399779-2401546 GCF_001515605.1 Sinocyclocheilus anshuiensis
CTTATATTTATTGTGTTTAAACATGTCTGTGAAAGATTGTATTACTGTACTGTGTAAAAAAAGAATTGCAATGCTGAAAAAGCATTTCCAGTGACAATGTTTGGATTTGAAATCAAAATAATGGATACATGTTGTGTTTGTGGTAAATAGCCACGGATCAGTAGCGGACTCTGTTTGGAAGCTGCTTCCCCTCTCACAAGAGTCACCTAAGAGGGGAATTTCCCCCATTTTCAAACATGAAATTCAGCCCCTGAATGCGCTCTCCTAGAGACGGTGCGCTCATGCACACTCAAAGCTCACACACAAGGCCGCCTCACATACAGCTCACAAAATCAGGCTTGTGCTGTGTGTAAGCTATTGTGCAACAATTGCACAATTGTAAAAACAAAAATGCACTGCATGGTCGAACATTTAGGTCAGATAAATATATTTGAAAAATATCTAAAAAATGCCCCCTCCACCCCTCAAATTAAAAAATCCCCCCAACAAGAGTCACCTAAGAGGGGAATTCCCCCCATTTTCAAAAATGAAATTAAGGCACTGAGTAAATGTCTAAAAATCCTGATTGGAGTATCACTATAAATAGTTATAAATGATAAAAAGAAGGCTTTAAAAAGATCGGTCTCTGTGATCGGTATCGGCAGATACTGCTGTCTGTGATCGGCGATCGGTCTCAAAAATCCTGATCGGAGCACCCCTACTTTTGTCACATCGCGCAGCTCGAGTCTGGTGTATTTGTGAATCTTAAGTATATTCATCATCTTCTTTTAAGTGTACCTGGCATTGGTAGTATTTTCAAAAACTTGTTACTTGCATGCTTAGTGCAGAACCATGGTTAAGGCTAGATGGCATACAGCAAAAACTACTGGGCATGCGCACATCAATATAGCGTAATTTTTCTCATTTGTCACGTCGCGCCCCTCGCGTCTGTTGTAGACACGTTTTGGTATTTGTGAATCTTAAGCATATTCATAATCTGTTTTACATTTACCTGGCACTGGAAGTCCTTTCACAAACTTGTATATTTCTACATGGCTCCCTGCAATACAACTCTGATTCTTCAATCGCGCCATCTAGTGGTCTGTTATTGATACAACCATAACTGCTACACCTGATAACGGAGCGCTAAAGCGGGTACTGAGAGCCATGTTGAGGTAATTAAAATGTCAAATTAATATTTTGCGTTCAATTATTTGCAGGCAAGTGGCCGGATGATAAGCGGGCAAATTACGCAGTGTAGTCTTTATCACCCTGCAGAGGTTTCTTTTGCAAAATAATCTGCTGACTGCACACTATCCCTAAGCCCCCCTTGTCATAGCTCCGTGCCCCCCAGTTTGGGAACCACTGGCCTAGGTTCAGCTGTTTTATTTGTTTTATTTAGCTCTGTTTTATTTTTGTCTATAGAGTAGGGTGGCCATATGTGCCATTCATACGGGACATACGGGACACAGGATTTTTATATTGCCTAAAACATCCAAAGTAATTTGACCAATAACATGCAGGTATTGTACATAATCGACCACTCGTGGCGCGTCGCGCGAGAAGGTGAGAATGATCAAAGCGATGCAAATACGTGTGCACGTGTTTGTTTGTTCATTCGTTCGACTTGAAGCTGCGCACTGATCATTGCATGACACCAAAGTACCATGAGAGCAATTTGAAAGCATAAGGAGCCTCCTTCTCTATGCTTTTCCCCCGATCGCTCTGATCCCACAGGTAATCAGGCGAGTGAGGGAACAAGAACACAGGGTTCTCCTGGTGGCCCCC
>NW_015557134.1:2402887-2415410 GCF_001515605.1 Sinocyclocheilus anshuiensis
AAAGGCAGTAGAGCTGACTATTTCTGTCAATGTAAGTTTGTGATAACGTAAGAAAAGTAGTTTAAATGTTTTGCCACTTGCTTGAGCAACTTAATATATAAATCTAGAAGTAAATGCAAAATTAAAATGCATTGAATAATGTGTTGCTTATATTTATTGTGTTCAAACATGTCTGTGAAAGATTGTATTACTATACTGTGTAAAAAAAAGAATTGCAATGCTGAAAAAGCATTTCCAGTGACAATGTTTGGATTTGAAATCAAAATAATGGATACATGTTGTGTTTGTGGTAAATAGCCACGGATCAGTAGCGGACTCTGTTTGGAAGCTGCTTCCCCTCTCACAAGAGTCACCTAAGAGGGGAATTTCCCCCATTTTCAAAAATGAAATTCAGCCCCTGAATAAATGTCTAAAAATCCTGATTGGAGTATCACTATAAATAGTTATAAATGATAAAAAGAAGGCTTTAAAAAGATCGGTCTCTGTGATCGGTATCGGCAGATACTGCTGTCTGTGATCGGCGATCGGTCTCAAAAATCCTGATCGGAGCACCCCTACTTTTGTCACATCGCGCAGCTCGAGTCTGGTGTATTTGTGAATCTTAAGTATATTCATCATCTTCTTTTAAGTGTACCTGGCATTGGTAGTATTTTCAAAAACTTGTTACTTGCATGCTTAGTGCAGAACCATGGTTAAGGCTAGATGGCATACAGCAAAAACTACTGGGCATGCGCACATCAATATAGCGTAATTTTTCTCACACAGTAAAACAATAATTACTATTTTTGTATTATTGTAAGGGGTAGGTTTAGGGTTCGGGTGGGTGTAGACGTTAATAAAACAATCTAATAGGTAGAAAATTCAATTAATTGTTAGCTTCCGGTTTTTGCTGTATCCCTTCTAGCCACAACCCAGAACCATGCATTGTTCATTTATATTTCTACATGGCTCCCTGCAATACAACTCTGATTCTTCAATCGCGCCATCTAGTGGTCTGTTATTGATACAACCATAACTGCTACACCTGATAACGGAGCGCTAAAGCGGGTACTGAGAGCCATGTTGAGGTAATTAAAATGTCAAATTAATATTTTGCGTTCAATTATTTGCAGGCAAGTGGCCGGATGATAAGCGGGCAAATTACGCAGTGTAGTCTTTATCACCCTGCAGAGGTTTCTTTTGCAAAATAATCTGCTGACTGCACACTATCCCTAAGCCCCCCTTGTCATAGCTCCGTGCCCCCCAGTTTGGGAACCACTGGCCTAGGTTCAGCTGTTTTATTTATCAGGGTGAGCTCTGTTTTATTTTTGTCTATAGAGTAGGGTGGCCATATGTGCCATTCATACGGGACACGTCCTGGCCAGGATTTTTATATTGCCTAAAACATCCAAAGTAATTTGACCAATAACATGCAGGTATTGTACATAATCGACCACTCGTGGCGCGTCGATCTGCTCTGTGCAAACAGCTAAAACCTGGATATTTTAGGCAATATAGAAATCCTGGCAAGGACGCGTCCCATAAAAATGGCCCGTATGGTCACCCTACTATAGAGTGAGTTTTGATCCCAGCATTACCTGCATTGCAGGATGGGGTTGTGATCTTGTATAGGGTCCATTGTCGGGCAAGAGACAGGTAGGAATTGAACAGTGATTAACTGAAGGGCAAGGCTAATGCTTCTTGCAACTGCTGGGGAACTCAGAGGCAAGGGCTGCTGAGTAATTCTGGGCCTGAGATGAGATATCAAGGGTGACATGATATCCATGAAAACAAATCTGTTGAGTCAGAAACAACAGCTCACTCCACAGCCCAAGCATGCTAATGAAAACAGAGAGCGTGACAGCGTGGACTTGCTCTCTCCTGCAGGCACAGCAAATGTAAAAGCTACACAGTCAGAGTTGAATGTATCCAAGGCTGTATCCACAGCACTATGGAGCAAATATAATTACGAACATTTCTTAGAATTGCTATGAGAGGATAAATATGAATGGTACCTGATATTTATGAAAAATAATTCTGCATTTTTATAACTATACTTTGACTCAAAACACCTTAGCTACTGAGATATATTCCTGTGAGACAACTAGCCCCTTCATTATATGCATTTATGAATATGAATCACTCCCCATTCTTGTGAATAATACAAGAAAGAACACTTTCAAATAAATAAAACTCACAAATATATTATTTCACCTTTTCTTCCTACAATTATTAGGTAAGATCCAGGGACGTGCACTCATAAGCTCCAGAGAGAAACATATGTCAATGCCCAAAGAAATTTGCTGTAGAAATAGAGGCAAAAGACAGAATAATATGTGGCAAATAGAGTTGTGTCGGAATAAAAAAAAATTATAATTCTTTTACTGCTAATAAAACTGGTAACAATTTTTTAGTTGTAATACCTCACTTGAAATGATTCTCTCTAAAATTCCCCATTGTTCTATTGTTCAGAGTAGCTTGCGGCTGTCAGACTCTGTTCCATGTTTTGTCTGTGTCTTGCTCCCCAGGTGTTCCTTTCCCATGTTTAATTTGTCCCAGGTGTTCCCCATGATGGTTTATTGATCCCAGGTGTGTCTCGTCATCCCCTCCTCCTGTGTGTGTATAAAATGTGTTCCCAGTCCCAAGTTCTCTGTCCGCTGTTGTACGTCTTCGTGTGAACGTCTTCGTGTGAACGTCTTCGTGTGAACGTCTTCCTGTGTTCGTCTCCCTTGGTTCCTTGGTGCAAATAAAGTCTTGGTAAAGTATTCTCCAGCGTCTCCTCATTCCTCTTGTGTGTGCAACGTGACAGCGGCAGAATTAATAATTTGAATAAAGAAGAGGTAAAATTATTTTGCTGCCATAGATACTTTAAATTACAAGTGAATAAATGCTTGCATGCAATATAACAAACCACAGTCAGATTTTATTACTGGCTCCATCTCACACAAATGAATTGGCCATTTATTTTGTTTTTCCTTTTTTTTTTGTTTTTTTTCCCTTTTTTTTTTTTCCCTAATTTTTGGGCTCTATAAAGATTTTTATCATTTACTCACCCTCATTACAACGATTTTTGACTGTCCTTTTTTTTCCAGGAAATGCACATGGAGAAATTTAGCGGGTTGTTCACACTGCTTTTTCCATACAATGAAAGTGAATGGTGACAACTAACTAACTAAATAAATAAATGTACAATTTTAAGTTAACACAACTTGCAGTTTCTGAATTTATTCTTTTGATTTGACAGGTTAATTAGCAAATTTGTTGATGATTACATTTTTCAACCTTTGTGCATAAGCTCACTAAAATGGCTGACAAACGTCATCTGTCTGCATTTCTCTTAACAAGATCTTGCGATTAAATGTTGAGTGTCATATCATTATTGTATTGAATAAATATGTTTATAAGTTGAAATACTTAAATACTCTATTTAACTTAACCCTTTGGGGTCTGAGGAGATTTCGGGGCCCTGGAGAATTTGTATATAAGTTATATGTTCTATAGAGTTGGTATAAAAACATTAATGATAAGTAAAATATTCTCTGCCATAGTTCTCAAATCTCATGCATGTTTGCTCTATTCAAATGTGGAACATCCAGACATGTCATGCCAGGTTTGAGACCAATGATGACAAACGATCATAACGTAATAAATAAATAACATGCGCATTATCAAACTTCACAATTGAAACGTAAAAAGTTACAGCACAGAAAAAAAGAGAAAAGAATACAAGTTTGTAAGGATGTAAGGGAGACAGTAAATGTGAACTATTCCTTTAAGAAAATAATAATGGGAGATGTATAATTATTGCTCCTTAAAATGGGAAACAAATCTTGCATAAAAAGCAACAGCAATTCACTTCAGGTTGATTTCTTGCACACTCTACTCTTATTGTCAACACTCTTCAAGAGCAGTGAGCGTCTGTCACTTTAATGTTATGCCCTTAATAAAAAAGCACATAATCTCAGTGGAGAAAGCCCAGCTCTTTTGTAACTCAGTTACTGGAGCAGAAACGAATTAATTGTATCATTAACATCTGCCTTGTAATTAAGAAGTGGTGCTGAATGTCTTGGTTGTTGGGTCTCCAGTGGTGCACAGCACAAGTTGATGAAGCTGCAATACTGAAAGCGGGGGGAGGCTCATAACAGACATCCCAGATCTGTGAGGGCTGTTCTCTAAGCTCTCTATCCCATCAGCCTGTCATCACGACATGAGGGGTTGCATTAAGCTGTATTATTAGTTTCTCGGTTAACAAGGCGGTCCACTAAAACAGAGATATGTTCCCTTGTGAGCTGTCCTTTTTGTACCAAATTATATTGGTGGCTTGCGGTATACTGGTGGGTTGCAAAGCCCAGGCCTTCAATACGTTATTTGTTTGCTTATTCTGTTCTGGCACCTGAGGAATAGAATGAAACAACAACCTGACCCCACGACATCACTGTGCGTTTCCTTGTCCAGGGAATTAATTAGTTCCTCTATCTGGACCTGCCAGAAAGGTACTAGCAGGGTGTCCAGAGACAAGCTTGTCTGAAATGGCAGTATTGCATGCAGGGTCATTGATCAAAAAAGCCAGCATGGTAGCATACATAATTCACAGCTTTAGTGTGTTGTCACGGCCGGCTCAGAGCCGCGACAAATGAGGGAGGCAATGAGAACGCAAATTAATCAACAAGTATATATTAACAAAAATAAAGTTTACAACTCATAATAATTAAATGTAAAAAGCAACACTACGGGAAAGTAGATAAAGACTAGGTTAGCGCAAAATAATAGATACATTCCAGCATAACAAACAGGCCTGCAGAACATAAAACCCCAAAATAAAATAATGCATAAAGCAAACAAATAATCACAACAAAGCAACCCAAAATAACAGAAAACCAAAGAGGGTTACAGAGCGGCTTAAGTCAGAGAGCCAAAAACCTTTTAAACTAATCTGCAGGTGTTTCACATGATGATTAACCCCTAAGTCCCGCCCCACAGCCGGCTAAAGCAAAACGGGCCCAGAGGCACGTCACACACCCCCCTTAAAAAATAACCCCCCCATACAATCATCAAAACAAAAATAATTCTAAACAGTGGTATAAACCACCAATGGTCCTCCACCTGAACCCACATAAACCTCAAAATGGTTCATTGCCCAGATTTAAGCTAGGGCCTCTTTCTCAATAACCGAATAGTTAAATTGATAAGAATTAAACTTTTAAGAATTAAACTTTTTCACGTCACAGTCTGACTTCATTTCATGATTCATGTCCAGGATGCAAGCAAGAATCAAGTCATTTGGGACAAAATTTTACAGCTGAATACAGTACTCCCAGACAGCAATCCCAGAATTAAGTTATAGAGGCATTAACTAATGTTTAAGTATCTTTTTATCCAATAATTTAAGATGAAAACCACAGTTTTGCTAAGGGAATTGCATTTAGATTATTACAGATGTCTGAGTACAGAGCCCTGAGGTACTCCGTGAGTGAGGAGAGCTGTGGGGGGATTTGTAATTTTGAATGGAAATATAGTTTTGTCAGTCAGTGAGCTACAAAGAGAGCTGCATCAACGGCACCAATATATGAAAGTCATGAAAGGATTGTATTGTGACAAACAGTGTCAAAGACAGAGATGAGAACTGGTAAAATCGGGATATTAAAGGAGCCCAAGTCGGGAGAAAGGAGGAGGACATTGATGCAGCATGATGTTATAAAGGCATGAACAAACGTTTAAGTATTGTTTTTTATCTAAGATTCTGGCAAAATGGCAGAGATGAAAACTGCAGGGAAGTGTATATAGAATATGAAGAGCAGATGTCCGAGTACAGATCCCTGAGGGACACTGTGAGTGAGGAGAGCTCTGAGGAATTTGGAAGACACTGACAAACCTAGAAAAGCAATCTCAGTGAAAAGCACGAAAACCAGACTGAAAAGAATCATACATATTATTGGCAACTTGATCCTTTTCCAGAAACTTTTGGAAGTTTGGAAGACATCTTATTCTTGGTCTCAGAAGCACAGATGTCAAAAGCTTTAAAACAAACATGTGCATGAATAACTTAATATACCTCTTTTGCCATTCTAAGGAAGCAGCTCATGTCCTAACCTAAAGGAAAGACAAACTCATTAAAGAGAGGCAAATTAAAAGGGAAAGATGGAATACTTTGAGAAAGAACAGTATGTGGCTGAATGTGAGAAATTACAGGTTTCTAATGTTTCATTCATACCGTATACAGAAAGCACCATTGATGAACACACACCAGGTGGCTTCCATTTGGGAAACGTCCCAGGTGATAAAGTGGAATCTGGCGAGGCTAAAAATTGCATTGCATTATTTTAGCGCCTCCGTTACTCAAAGCTGACAGGCAAAAAGTCACTGCTAATCGACAGTCTGATTACTTTAACAATTAGAACAGTGACTGAAGAGTTTTCATGAGTCATTTAATGCTTGTCTCACACACTGCAAAGAACCTAAAAAAGGAAACTGAAATCTGGTACCTCTGCAAATTTCAGGTGAGAGAAAAGAACAGAAAGAAAGGTATGCTTTTTGTGACATCCAAAAGATTTCTGGATATTAAGATTTTCACATGCTTGCATGTCCTTGACGCTTTGTGAGATTTTTTTCTTGTTGTATAGCTTTGTCTTCCTGTCTTTGGCACTTGAAGGGAACCAAATAGCGGCTAAAACTCTTAACTTTCAGAAAATGTTGACTGTCAGTCTCAGGAGCTAAAAGTAAATGTTATGTGATATGTTTTATTTTCTATTCATTTTCTATTTTATGAGCCCTGATAAATTTAAAATGTAAAAGTGAAATAAAAAAATAAATAAAAAAATAACACAATGGGTAACAGAGGTGCACATTTAGCTTAGCTATTCTGTCCCTAATTAGGGGCTAGACAGTCTGGGACCAAATGTTTCTTTGCAGTTAATGATAAACATAGATCTGATCTCATCATTATCCAGTCTGTCTGGAATGACATGAAGAAACAGAACAAACTGAGACAGACTAAATCCAGAAGAACTGTGGCAATGTCTCCAAGATGCTTACCTACCTAGAGCTACCTGCAAAGCCACCTGAAAAACTACGTGTATGTGCACCTAGGGCAACAGCTGCTTTAAACGCAAAGGATGCTCACACCAAATGTTGATTTAATTTAGTTAATAGAAGTTAATTGATAAAGAAAATCTATGTATGACATTATTTTTGACAGCATCCTCATTTTACACAAGTGCCTAAAACTTTTAACAGTACTGTAGCTTTGCAGGTAAGTTTCTTGAAGCATCTTGGAGACGTTGCCACAGTTCTTCTGGATTTAGTCTGTCCCAGCTTTGCAGGTAAGTTTCTTGAAGCATCTTGGAGACGTTGCCACAGTTCTTCTGGATTTAGTCTGTCCCCGGTTTTTTTTTTTTGACTATTTTTTTCAATGTCAAATATGAGCTTGTGAATGCAGTCAACATTACAATTCATGTACAAATTGAAACGAATTAAATTACTTGTCTTCCTGCCATGTTGTAGAAAGGATCCAAATGATGCCAGTGCTCACATGCTGTCACAAATTTAAGGAATGTTTTAAATAATAGAAAATTAATTTAATAGAAGCATCAGTATCTGTACAGATATGAGTGATACTGGCCTAACTACATTGTACTCAGCAAATGTTTTAAATATCAAATATCTAAAATACTGTCTTTATGATGTTTCTACCTTAATTCTGAGAGTCAATGTGAAATGATATTTATGATTACAAATTTTAATGCTAGCAATTAATCACAATTAATTACAAAAACCTGTGCGATTAAATAGTTGTTGTTGTTGTTAATATTATTATTTGTATTATTTTAAATCAGTTCACAGTCTTATTGTATGCATGATTTTACTTGTTGGATCCAGTCAAGACTCAGGAGGTCGATTTATATTAGATATATTATTATCCAATTGTTCTTACAACAAAGAACAAAAAGGGATATGGGCCTCTAATGCTTTCAAAGAAAAAAAAAAAGGTCAACAAAGTGCATTGTATTTGTGAAAAGTTCTATCTGACTCCATAGTAACAGAACTCAAGAAAAAAAAAAAAACGAACTGCAGTAGAAAATGAGGGAGTCTAACTTCTCTGGTCACCTGAGATAGATCTCACTTTTCAGTCTCTCTCTCTTCATCCTCAACCACAGCAACTAAGGTCTCTTTTTGCTCGGTGCAATCAATATTTGTGTCTAGCTAACACATATCTCACTGCCATCTACCCTTACAATGTTCCCACAACTCACCTTCCAAGTGGAACTGGGGAAGATAGTCTACTTTAAAGCCGGAGTATGCACCACTAGTATTACTAAACACAATTATGTATTATGATTATGAAACGTTGCTATTTTTCAAGCTGGATTCTCAAACATGTCTGTCTATTATTGGTTAGACAAGCAGATTTTTTTTTAGCACACATGGTTTATTATAAATGGCTTACTTACAGTTGTCTCAGCATATTAGAAGCTACAAACAATGTGGAGAAAAATTACACACTTCACTATTTCACATTTTTTCATTTGTTTAGAAGCTAAAATTGCCATATAACATGGAATAACTCTACTGTAGGTGGCCATGAGGCAATCAAGATGAATCAGTTACTCTAGCTTCAAATAATTTTTCTATTTATGTCACAGTTAGAATCTCCTACCTCCTGCTGTTCAATGAAAGACACAGAAATATGAGTACTGAAATTAGCTCTCATGAGATGTCTTGGAATACTATATTCACATATTCATAAAGTCCAAACGTTTTTTTTTCTTCGCTAAAAAAAAAATATTACAGATTAAATGTTAATTCATATTTTAAATTACATAAATGCAACAAAAAATATGAATTCCATACAGAATGTAATTTCAGTAGCTTTTTCTAGTAACCTTTCTGGTGACAAGCTTTCCTTCATAACCCTATGAAGCCTACCAAACATATTTATTTCAAATGCTAGGCTTTACAGTGTTAAAATTAAGAGGAGATTTTGCCGGAAAACGCATGTGACACATCACACGCATGTGTCATGGTACTCTCGTGAATGTGTGACAAAGACTGACACGGAAGAGAATAAATTGATGAATGAAGTTGTTATTTTTGTTTTCTTTGCGCACAAAAAGTATTCTTGTAGCTTCATAAAATTACAGTTGAACCACTGATGTCACATGGACTATTTTAATTATGTCCTTACTACTTTTCTGGGCCTTGATCGTTGTAGTTTGTGTTGCTGTCTATGCAGGGTCAGAAAGCTCTCAGATTTCATCAAAAATATCCTAATTTGTGTTCCAAATTTTGTTACTAACATAATTTTTGGAAGAACT
The DNA here is from genome assembly GCF_001515605.1 of Sinocyclocheilus anshuiensis. NCBI lineage: Eukaryota > Metazoa > Chordata > Actinopteri > Cypriniformes > Cyprinidae > Sinocyclocheilus > Sinocyclocheilus anshuiensis. The sequence continues at coordinate 2,412,178 of NW_015557134.1, forward strand.
ATCTCTTTAACCCTATGAAGGCTACTGTATCATATTTATTTAAAATGCCAAGGGCAGATTTTGCTGAAAAATGAACAATTTCTTGATAGTTATTCATTTATTACAGTGAATTTTGAAGTGAGTGGGAGTGAGTAAATAATGACTGAATTTGCATTTTTGGGTGAACTATTTCACCCTAAACTTGAAAGAACTTGTGAAAAATTTAGTTGTTTTTCAGTAACCATGTAAGTTTAACAAGCTCTTAACCTGAATAAACAGAAAGTACCAGCTGGACATCACATTCTACGTGAACAGATCTGATAATGAATGTCCCTGTTGTAAGTTTTCTATATGTGTTAAAGGGATAGTTCACCCAAAAATGAAAATTTGATGTTTATCTGCTTACCCCCAGGGCATCCAAGATGTAGGTGACTTTGTTTCTTCAGTGGAACACAAACGAAGATTTTTAACTCAAACCATTGCAGTCTGTCAGTCTTATAATGGCGGTGAATGGGAATCACAGCTAAAACATTCAATAAAACTAAAAAAAAAAACATACACAAACAAAACCAAATTAAACCGTGCGGCTCCTGACGATACATTGATGTGTAAAGACATAAAACGATCGGTCTGGGTAAGAAACTGAACAGTATTTATATAGTTTTTTACCTCTGATGCACTGCAATGCCTGAACTGTCTGAACTGTACTGAGCACGCGTCCTCGACACAGCCGGTGCGTGACGCGTCTTCATCTTCTTGCTTTACGGCGGATCACAGACTTAAGTGCATTACCACCACCTATCTCTCAAATGGACCATTGACACTCTATCTACAATCTCAATTGGGAGTGTCAATGGTCCATTTGAGAGATAGGTGGCAGTAATGCACTTATAAGTCGGCTGTGTCGAGGATGCGCTCAGTACAGTTCAGACAGTTCAGGCATTGCAGTGCATCAGAGGTAAAAAAAAGATATAAATACTGTTCAGTTTCTTGCACAGACCGATCGTTTTGTGTCTTTACACATCAATGTATCGTCACGAGCCGCAGGGTTTAATTTGGTTTTGTTTGTGTAAGCCTATGTTTTTTTTTTTTGTTTTATTATATGTTTTAGCCGTGATTCCCATTCACCTTTCATTGTCTTATAATATGCATTTACTTTTACCTTACTTGCTCAACGACTCCCAAACGATTCGCTCAATGATTCATTTTTCCAAACCCCTCCTTTGCGTGACGCTAATCTGCGGTGATTGGTCGGACTGGTCTTATTTTCATTGCATCTTGCCTGTAATGCCAGATAAAGCAGCGTTTGTGAGTGCAGTGCTGCTTTGTGTACAGTGTCACCGGGGAAACCGCTACTTTACAGCTCCAAAAGTGGCACCTAGTGGCAAATAATTCATTGCAACGCGAAAAGGCGGGCAATATGCTAATGTTTCATGTTGACGTCAACATGAAACGGCTTGGGATTCGTTTTAAAAACTCGTTTCTCGAGTCGACTCGTTTCAATGATTCAGAGTCGACTTTTTCTTTTGAGAGACAATGAGAGACATTTATGAAATGAACATACGACAGAAAATTGGGCGTATGATCGTTTCAACGCAAAACTTGGAATTTATCAATATGGACGTGAGCGGTGGCTACGATCAAATCTCACGTGTGGTCTCAGGAGACATTTATGAAATGAACATACGACAGAAAATTGGGCGTATGATCGTTTCAACGCAAAACTTGGAATTTATCAATATGGACGTGAGCGGTGGCTACGATCAAATCTCACGTCTGGTCTCAGCTCGTGTACGCAAGTTTTTGAGTTAACTGGGGCCTCATTTATAACCACTGCTTACGCACAAAACCAGCCCTGAAAGAGGCGTACGCCACTTCCTACGAAAAAGTTGGGATTTATAAAAACAAACTTGACTAGAAAATTTGCGCACATGCATGCAAGCTCTGACCCATGCGTACAAACTTATTTTCCTGGAGTGAGAAAATTAATGAAGTAAAAACAACTATTTTAAGCTCTGTTTTCATGTCCATATACACATTTACATGAAATATTCCACTCTCATTAATGGAGATAAGGACTGAAATTACATAAAGTCCTTTATGCAGAAGTTAAACCAAAATTATATGAATTTAGACATATTTGTAGTAGATGCGCTTGATCACTTTTCCTATTTTAATGACAGCGAGGAGTGCTATATGTGCACAATAATTCATCTTTAAACTAAGCTGCAGATCTCATGTTATGAGAAAATAATTTTTAGTGAGAACAATGATCAATGATGCGCACTTACTTCGATATTATGGCGGACACTGCTGGATTCGGTGGTCGAACGGTCCATTATCCGGATTGAATAGGACCAATGATAATATCTATAGGCTACTGTTCAACCACAGCTGAACGGAGGTGTTATGTCGTGTGAAGGCATCTCTCTACAACATTATGAAAAGTATCGCTGTATTTGAAGGATAGGCTACAACTTGAAGAAAACGGTAAGATTTACACGTGTAATGTGGGGTTTGGGTTTTGTTTTTGTTTCATGTTCATGTCCATGTCTTTTATTTTGTAATTGTTTCCTGCTGTTAGTGTCATGCTTCCTTTGCCTCATGTCTCTCTGCCTTGTGTATGTGTCATGTTCTGATTGGTTGTTTTAGTCATGTGTCTTGTTTCCCATTGGTTTGTTCTTGTCATGTGACCCTCTTGTTTGCTATAAGTAGCCATCATGTTCCCATAGTCTTCGTCGTGTATTGAAGTTGTAACCTGCTGTCGGTCAGTCTAGTCTGTTTATGCCTCGTCTAGTCTGTTTATGCCTCGTCTAGTCTGTTTATGCCTCGTCTAGTCTGTTTATGCCTCGTCTAGTCTGTTTATGCCTCGTCTAGTCTGTTTATGCCTCGTCTAGTCTGTTTATGCCTCGTCTAGTCTGTTTATGCCTCGTCAAGTCTGTTTATGGTAGACTTTAATGAAACCTTCCTAAAAGACATTTTTCATTTTGGTTTAATTAAGGACATATCAAGTTTAATGTCACGCAATACTCCTCATTGGACTCTTGAAAAATACATTGACTTTGCCCTGTTGCTGGCTGATTCACCATTCATTGTGGGTGTCTTGGAGGAGGAACATGCCACTTCCCCAAAGCCTGTTCACGTCATGCCTGCCAAGCTAAGGTCTGCTCACATCATGTCTGCCAAGCCACAGCCTGCACACGTCATGTCTGCTACGCCAAAGCCTGCTCACGTCATGCCCGCTACTCCAGGAC
>NW_015557134.1:2415591-2416107 GCF_001515605.1 Sinocyclocheilus anshuiensis
CCTGTTCCGCTTCATGGGCCTGGCCCTCCGTCCCTCCCCCAGTTCCGCCTCCACTCCACCTCCCTCCTGGACTTTTTGGGATTTGTTTGGGCGTCTGGAGCCACCCTTAGGGGGGTGGGGGGTATGTAATGTGGGGTTTTGTTTTTGTTTCATGTTCATATCCATGTCTTTTATTTTGTAATTGTTTCCTGCTGTTAGTGTCATGCTTCCCTTGCCTCATGTATCTCTGCCTTGTGTATGTGTCATGCTCTCATTGGTTATTGTCTAGTCATGTGATTCCCTTGTCTGTGTTATGTTCTCATTGGTTGCTTTAGTCATGTGCCTTGTTCCCATTGGTTTGTTCTTGTCATGTGACCCTCTTGTTTGCTATAAGTAGCCATCATGTTGCCATTGTCTCTTGTCGTGTATTGAAGTTTTAACCCGCTGTCGGTGAGTCTAGTTTGTTTATGCCTCGTCAAGTCTGTTCATGCCTAGTCAAGTCTGTTCATGCCTAGTCAAGTCTGTTCATGCCTCGTC
>NW_015557134.1:2416463-2422005 GCF_001515605.1 Sinocyclocheilus anshuiensis
CATGTCCATGTCTTTTATTTTGTAATTGTTTCCTGCTGTTAGTGTCATGCTTCCCTTGCCTCATGTCTCTCTGCCTTGTGTATGTGTCATGTTCTGATTGGTTGTTTTAGTCATGTGTCTTGTTTCCCATTGGTTTGTTCTTGTCATGTGACCCTCTTGTTTGCTATAAGTAGCCATCATGTTCCCATAGTCTTCGTCGTGTATTGAAGTTGTAACCCGCTGTTGGTGAGTCTAGTCTGTTTATGCCTCGTCAAGTCTGTTTATGCCTAGTTAAGTCTGTTCATGCCTCATCAAGTCTGTTCAAGTCAAGTCTAGTCAAGTCTTCGTTTATTGTTTGGATCACTGTAAATAAACTGCACTTGGGTTCTTCACTACGCTCGCCTTCAATGGACTGAATTCGTTACAACACGTTTCCTTTTTAAAAGACTTTGTTAGTGACGCGCCGAGTCAGACAATTTTACACTGCAATAAATCTGTTTCCACTAAAAATAGCTAAAAGACATTCACCTTATCAGCAAAACTGCATAAATGTAGTTTGATTTGAATTGTTTAAAACAATTGAAATACTACTTGGCCAGTGTAAAAGAATGAGATCAAATATTTATCTGATAACTATTTTAAACAGTTTTTGTTTTTATTTTTGTTTTTATCTTGATATATTTATTCTAAAACATAACAAGGATACTGGATGATTTTTAGAAATAAGGCACAAATGGCATTTATACTCCGTATCTCATATTTCCTTAATGTATTTTATCTTTGACGGTGTTAAACATGGTGTCATGTGGATGGGAATATGCATGGAAATTATATGCAGAGGAGGTTATGCATAGTAAAACTAGGTGTTGTAAGCTCCATATATGGCGATTTCGGGGAGGAGACAGGGTAGAGATGCACATACGCACAATCTGGGCTTTATAAAGGGATTTTTGCGATGGTTCTGGTTCTAAATCTGAAAACTTTTGTGCGTACGCAAAATCTAGCTTTTGAGCGTACGCACACTTTTAGGATGAATTCTACGGCGAGTTTTATAAATGAGACCCCTGAACTTGCCCGTAGAATAGTAAATCTGGTGGAGAATTGTAGAATGACAGCATTTTGTTAATTTAAATTTTCCAGACCGTCAAACGAAGCTCATTAGTCGATCGTTAACCAGTAAGAATAGAATGTTTTTTTTAAATATATATACAGGGCTTTAGCTTTATATGCGTGAATAGCAGCGTAAACCACAGACCATGAGGATTCAATCGTCGCATCATGCACCTGCAGTGCTTCTGTGAAAGGAGAAAAACAGAAATTAAGTCTATATAAGAAATAAAATAAATAGAATCACACAAAATATATAATAGGCTATAATTAATATATAAACAAAAGGGAAAAAACAACAACTGTGCAACAAGTGTAGGTTACGCTCGTTTTTGTGACACTGTTAATGCATCTGGTGGAGAATTGTAGAATGACAGCATTTTGTTAATTTTAATTTTCCAGACCGTGAAACGAAGCTCATTAGTCGATCGTTAACCAGTAAGAATAGAATGTTTTTTTAAATATATATACAGGGCTTTAGCTTTATATGCGTGAATAGCAGCGTAAACCACAGACCATGAGGATTCAATCGTCGCATCATGCACCTGCAGTGCTTCTGTGAAAGGAGAAAAACAGAAATTAAGTCTATAAAAGAAATAAAATAAATAGAATCACACAAAATATATAATAGGCTATAATTAATATATAAACAAAAGGGAAAAAACAACAACTGTGCAACAAGTGTAGGTTACGCTCGTTTTTGTGACACTGTTAATGCATTTTATTTATATCTTTATTTGATTTAATCCATCTGATGCACTGGCACCTCACGCACACACAGACAACATTAGTTCTAGCGTTGCCTTACATTTCAGCCATTCATCATCCAATTAAAATGCAGTCAACAAACATAAAAGTTACACAGTTTATTTTAAAAGGTCTGCTGTAAAATCAGCGTGCAGCACCCAAACAAACATTGTTGTGCATGTGAAGTATTTTACACGGATATTAGAACATGAGTGAAGTATAAAGCCATGTTTAGGCTACATAATGAATAATAGTTATGCAAACAAATGTCACAAATAATGCAAAAATGGAAACATTTGGATTCATGTGGTATGAGACAGGCTCGGGAGTCCAATGCCATTTCAATTTTGCTTGGCATTTGTATGCTGTTTATGCTAGCCTAATTTGTGTTTTATTTTATAGTTTAATATATAATTTTATAACTACTTATTTTTCATTCTTGTTCTGTTCTGAATACCATTACATTTAAAATAATAGTTGTAGAGTGAAGGGAACTAAATAGGCTGTTTATATTTACCAGTATTTTAAAATACATATAAATTACATAAATTAATGTAGCCTAATTGTTTGCAATTACAAGGTTAACGGGTGTTTTTGGAGTAAACCCAGTATCTCTTTCATGAGATTGTTTCCTCTTTTTGGCCGGGTTTCGTTTCTCCGTGTCATAAACTCTAGGGGCGAGGCTCCTAAACCAGGGTATTTTTAGGGCGTGATATTCAAATGACGATTGTTTTCTGCCGCCACATTGATCAACGTGCGATCATTCGCACGATGAGATTGACGGCATACGAATGTTTCATGAATCACACGTGAACTCTGTCGTAAATTGATTTGTGCGCATGGATCTGCGCTCATTTCTACATTAGGTTGATAAATGAGGCCCAATAACTTTATACGCTGTGCACTTTCAGTTTTAAAACTTTGCAGGATGTTTTCATTCACTTAGAGCTGTGTTACACGCTGCATGAAAGGTAATTTTCAAAAATCCATAATGGGGCACTCATCTGACAGCAGCATGACTTCAATATGGAGATGGTGTGATGAAAGAGATACAAGTGATTAATATGAAAGCACCCAACTGTCCAAATATGCTATCACTGTAGATGAATCGTCGCCAGCGCCATGTGACACTTGAGAAAAATGTAAAATAAAATCTTTACCACTGTCAATGTCAGATACATAAATAAGATCAAACTAATCGCATTTTAATCCCCAGCGGAAAAGACCAGTATAGTGTTAAACTGCTGTCAACGCAAGAATGTGTGTGTGTGTGTGTGTGTGTGTGTGTGTGATTATGTGGGGAATTGGCGTGCAGGCCGAAGCACCCTGGAACGGCGCTCGAAGAACGCAAAAGTAATGGCAAAAAGCCATGACTAAAAAGCAGTGGCTGAAAAGCAAAAGCTAAAAAAACATGACTAAAAAGCTAGAAGCGATGACTTGAAGCTAGAAGCATGACTAAAAAGCACGGCTAAAAGCCATGACTAAAAAGCATAATTTGATGGTGTCCTGAGTATTTAAACCGGGCTGTTGGACACATCCCAAATGGTGTCTTGACCAATTAGATATTGTCTTTGCTCGGAGTGTTGTATGTTTCTCCTCCCAATACATAAATCACACGTTATCTTATCAGTCACGTGGTCCGAATTTTCCCCTTCTTGCAGAGTATAATTTGGACTTGATTTCTATAACCAGAATATAATATATTTTACAAAGTATTGATTGATAGAAACGTTTAAAGCATGAATTTTCAAACTCATACATACCCAACATGAATATAATCCACACAATATGGAGTTATGCATGGAAATGATTAGTTGCTCATAAGTCCTTTTAGCATCATTTAGGTGCATATATACAGTATACTGTATATGTAAAAGCAGTTTATGTGCCATTCTGTGGACGTAAGGACATGTTCTGTGAAGACCAGAGAGGTTAAAAGGTCTCCTAAGGAATCTCAGTCTGGTTCTTGTCCTCTAGGTGGGGGGGGAAGTCAATCCAAAGAGCATGTGATCGTGATTACTATCATGGATTTACATGTGATGGTCATGCTGTGCATTTCTTTGACCATCAATCTTGATTACTTGCCCCAAAATTGACAATCTCCTTCCTGAGTTGAAATGATCTATGTGTTCTTTTGTGTTAATGTTGAAAACTGTTCTGTGAAAGAGTTGGTTAGTTAGACTTGCTTCAGACTTGTGGCGCCAGGGTATCGTGGACAGATATATGACGTGGTCTAACGTCATCCTGGGCCTCTTTGTGGAATTTGGCTCTTTGGGTTGTTCAACACCAATCTGATCGAATCTTAAATTGTCTGATTCACTCTGATACCCTACAATAGGCTACATAATCTCAACTCATGATCTGACTTTAATTTTTTGTGTGGCAGATGATAAAACAGACAAACCAAACAAAAATAACACAAACTTTGAGATCTTTGATGTAAAGGCTATTTCCAAGAAGAATATCAACCGATTCAGACTTTTTTGACCTAGCAACCACACAGAAACATAGCAACTACTTTGAACCCATCTACAACAACTTTCAATTCCGTCTAATGCAGAAATTACACACTTTACCTGTAACGCAAGTGTGAAGTTTAAAGCCTGTCATCCGGCGCAGCTGAGCAATCTGATATACAGTACAAAAAAGGAATATCATAGAGAATATCAAAGCATATGTGCTATTCTACTGCTAATATACAGATGCCACGGAAAGGAAGGGAGAAAGAGATTAAGGGACCACCGTTATCAGTGTCATTCTTCCCCAGACAGGTTAAACTGGCCTCCTGACATTCTGTTGTCATGAATTCCCCACCTCAGTTACAAATTAGATTTTTCAAAATTCAAATTTTTGAAGCTGGTAGCACATTCTGATGGCTGGTAGGCCGTTGTGAAAAACTAGTATAACGAATCGGACTTCAGAATGTAAAACGAAGCAACCTTCTGATAAAGCGTTAGTCCGGCACCTGTAAAAAGGAGCGTCATTCAGATGAGGCATTAAACTGGCCTCCCTTTGTCATTAATTCCCCACCTTAATCATGAATTTGACCTCATTGTTTAAGCTGGTAGCGCATCCTGATGGCGGCATTGAGCTTGTCAGGATGTGTTACCCCTCTATTAGAGCAGCTTTATTAAAGGGCAGGCTACGGACGCAGCTGTGGCATGTAGGAGGCAGAGTCTGGTTCCTCCCAAAAGCTAAGCAGGCCAGAGCCTGGTCAGTACACTGGTGGGTGACAATTTGTGAAAATGTAGCTTGCTGCTGCAGCTAGTTTTAGTCCAGCCAGCAGGGGGTGATCATTCCCTGGCTTGAATGGGTACAAAAGTCCAAGTGTAAAGACGCGGACTTTAGACTGTGAAAAGGAGCATCCTGCAGATGAGGCATTAAACTAGTCTCCTGACGTTCTGTTGTCATGAATTTCCCACCTCAGTTACGAATTTGACTTTGTTATCTTTTTGAAGCTGGTAGCGCATCCTGATGGCCTCATTGAGCTTGTCAGGATGTGCTACCCCTCTATTAGTGCAGCTTTATTAAGGCGTAGGTTACGAATGCAGCTGTGGTGTGCAGTAGGCAGAGTCTGGTTTCGCACTAAAGCTAAGCAGGCCAGAGCCTGGTCAGTACACTGGTGGGAGACCATTTGTTAAAATGTAGCTTGCTGCTGCAGCTAGTTTTAGTCCAGCCAGCAGGGGGTGATCATTCCCTGGCTTGAATG
>NW_015557134.1:2422127-2435497 GCF_001515605.1 Sinocyclocheilus anshuiensis
TTTAGACTGTGAAAAGGAGCATCCTGCAGATGAGGCATTAAACTAGTCTCCTGACGTTCTGTTGTCATGAATTTCCCACCTCAGTTACGAATTTGACTTTGTTATCTTTTTGAAGCTGGTAGCGCATCCTGATGGCCTCATTGAGCTTGTCAGGATGTGCTACCCCTCTATTAGTGCAGCTTTATTAAGGCGTAGGTTACGAATGCAGCTGTGGTGTGCAGTAGGCAGAGTCTGGTTTCGCACTAAAGCTAAGCAGGCCAGAGCCTGGTCAGTACACTGGTGGGAGACCATTTGTTAAAATGTAGCTTGCTGCTGCAGCTAGTTTTAGTCCAGCCAGCAGGGGGTGATCATTCCCTGTCTTGAATGGGTGCAAAAGTCCTAGTGCAATGACGCAGACTTTAGATTGTGAAAAGGAGAATCCTGCAGATGATACATTAAACTGGCCTCCTGCAATGACGCAAACTTTAGATTGTGAAAAGGAGAATCCTGCAGATGATACATTAAACTGGCCTCCTGACATTCTGTTGTCATTAATTCCCCACCTTAATCATTAATTTGACTTCATTGTTTAAGCTGGTCGCTAATTCTGATGGCCGCATTGAGCTTGTCAGGCTGCGCTACCCCTCTATTAGAGCAGCTTTATTAAGAGGCAGGCTACAAACGCGGCTGTGAGATGCAGTAGCCAGAGTCTGGTTCCTCCTAAAAGCTAAGCAGGCCAGATCCTGGTCAATACACTGGTGGGAGACCATTTGTGAAAATGTAGCATGCTGCTGCAGCTAGTTTTAGTCCAACCAGCAGGGGGTGATCATTCCCTGGCTTGAATGGGTGCAAAAGTACTAGTGTAATGTTCGGATTTTAGACTGTGAAAAGGAGCATCCTGCAGATGAGGAATTAAACTAGCCTCCTGACATTCTGTTGTCATGAATTCCCCACCTCAGTTACGAATTTGACTTTGTTTTCCTTTTGAGGCTGGTAGCACATTCTGATGGCTGGTAGGCCGTTGTGAAAAACTAGTTTGCTGCTGGAGCTAGTTTTAGTCCGGCCAGCAGGGGGTGCTTATTCCCTGACTTGTATGTGTGCAAAAGTCTTAGTATAACGAATCGGACTTCAGAATGTAAAACGAAGCAACCTTCTGATAAAGCGTTAGACCGGCACATGTAACTAGCCTCCTGACATTCTGTTGTCATGAATTCCCCACCTCAGTTACGAATTTGACTTTGTTTTCCTTTTGAAGCTGGTAGCACATTCTGATGGCTGGTAGGCCGTTGTGAAAAACTAGTTTGCTGCTGGAGCTAGTTTTAGTCCGGCCAGCAGGGGGTGCTTATTCCCTGACTTGTATGTGTGCAAAAGTCTTAGTATAACGAATCGGACTTCAGAATGTAAAACGAAGCAACCTTCTGATAAAGAGTTAGACCGGCACCTGTAAAAAGGAGCATCGTTCAGATGAGGCATTAACCTGGCCTCCTGACATTCTGTTGTCATTAATTCCCCACCTTAATCATGAATTTGACCCCATTGTTTAATGAGGTTGAGAGGGTAACTTTGATGTCAGGAACCCTCATTAGAGACTGAGTGAGCCTGATTTATTGCAACAAAGAGTCAGTTTGAAGAAGCAGGAAGCTATGAACAAGGATTAATTGCTAGGTGAGTGTTCAGACTAAGGCAAGGCAAGGCAAGGCAAGTTTATTTATATAGCACATTTCGTACACAATGGTAATTCAAAGTGATTTATATAAAAGAAAGTAAAATAATTATTTTAAAAAAATCACAAAAATAAAACAAGGAATTTAAAAACTTTGAATATGATTCAAAAATTGATTTAAAATGAATTTAAGACAGTTAAAAATAGAAAGAATTATACATAAAATAGAGTGCAATCAGTTTGGATTGCATAAAATACAGTGCAATACATAAAATACAGTGCAATCAGTTCGGACATCGCACAGTGCTCATTCAATAACATGCTCTGAGTGGTCTGTTAAGTTTATATTTAGTGAGCATATCTGCAATGTATTTAGGTCCTAGGCCATTGAGTGATTTATAAACGAGTAAAAGTACTTTAAAATCAATCCTAAATATAACTGGTAGCCAGTGTAAAGACCTAAGGACTGGTGTGATGTGCTCAGATTTTCTGGTTCTAGTCAGAATCCTGGCAGCAGCGCTCTGGATGAGCTGCAACTGTCTAATGGTCTTCTTGGGAAGGCCGGTGAGGAGACCATTACAATAGTCTACCCTGCTGGTAATAAAGGCATGAACAGATTTCTCCAAGTCTTGACTGGAAACAACACATCTACACTGAACAAAATTATAAACGCAACACTTTTGTTTTTGCCCCCATTTTTCATGAGCTGAACACTTGGCCCAGCCCAGGAACTGGTTCCAGGAATCCTGTTGGCCATGGCAGAAGGTTCGCAGGAATCGCCCCACCTCTTGAATCTTCCTCTCCGTTTGACCATTCGACTGTGGATGATATCCGGACGAGAGGCTTACGGTCACACCTAGGAGTTTGAAGAAAGCTCCAAACACCTCGTGAAAATGCATTAGAAAGTTCTGTACATTTTGAAGGACGGGGCTGGCCTGGGCCCAGATCGTTTCCGCCCATTGCAACGCTGGTCCTGTTAGCAGGGAGATAATAAAGGCAATTTTGGAGGTGTCAGTGGGATATAATTGCGGTTGCATTTGAAATGTGAGATTACACTGCAGGAAGAACCTGTTGCACTCCTCCGCCGAGCCAGAGTAGGGCGCCGGTCGGGCCATGGGACTAGCGATGATGGTAGGCGAAGAAGTGCTGGTTGGAATGGAGGAGGGGATGGGTGGTGAGGGTGGCGGTGCCGGTGATGGTGACGATGCCGGTGGATTCAGAAGGACGCGTCGTAGTGAGTCTACGAGCTCCTGAAACAGATCGGGGTGACTCATCTGTGCCGTCGGTGTTGGTCCGGTCTTCTGTAACGGAAGAGGTCTGACGCAACAGATTAGTATATCAATCAAATTTATTTGGTCACAGAGAGTACGGGTGTAGGATCCAGGTGATGACACGGTGAGTGTATAGTTCGTAGAACAGTTTAAAGGATATGATGAGTGGAATGACCAGAGTCCTTTCCTTTACCGGAGCTGGAATGCACATGGAACAGCACACACCTCAGCGATCCAGGAACTAGGAGGAACAGGAAACACTTGGAGACGAGGAGACACTAGGAGGAACACAGGAGGTAAGTAATGCAGGAAGTATTCAAATGGAAGCAGTAGTAAGTCAGAGAGTCCTCTACGTGTGTACGAGACCGGACAATGAGTGTGTCTGAGGTGTGTGCTTTTATGCTGGCTGGTTGATGAGGCGCTTGATTGATGACAGGTGCAGGTGCTCAGTACTCAGGTGATAGAGATCGTTGTGATTGGGTGGTGGTGGAGCCTGGCCGATCTGTTACATCTACCTTCTAAGTATGACCTGAACCATTTGAGTACCATCCCAGAAAGCCGACCCAGTTTTCCAGTCTCTCTAGAAGTATGTTATGATCGACAGTGTCAAACGCAGCACTGATATCTAGTAGTACCAGCACTGATATTTTGCCAGAATCAGAATTTAAGCGAATATCATTTATTATTTTAATGAGCGCTGTCTCTGTGCTGTGATGCGGTCAGAAACCAGATTGAAAATTGTCCAGGTATCCATTTGAGTTTAAGTATTTGTTCAGCTGATTAAAAACTACCTTTTCAATAATCTTGCCTATAAAAGGAAGATTTGATATTGGTCTTTTTATTGCTCAAAATGGTGTTATCAAGATTGCGCTTTTTCAGAAGGGGCTTAACAACTGCAAAAAAGAGATCTGCTTCTAAACAGTTAAGTACCCTTTTGAAAAAAGATGTGGGAGGTGTGTCAAGATAGCAGGTTGACGATTTAAGGTGCTGCACCATTTCTTCCAAAATTTTGCTATCAATTGCTTCAAAAACAGACATAGTATCTTCTTTTTGATATTGCGGCCGAATCTGTCTGACCTCTGCACAACTCGAGGATGTGCTAATCGCCTTCCTGATATTATTGATCTTCTCCGAAAAGAAGCAAACTCATTGCATTTGCTGTCAGAGAGCATTTCACTGGGAATCTGACTTGGGGGGTTTGTAGTCTCTCAACAGTAGCAAAAAGAGTGTGAGTGTTGTTTAAGTTACTGTTTATAAGGTTTGAGAAGAAAGTCTGTCTAGCTGTAGCTAGTTCCACATTGAAAGCATGAAGGCCGTCTTTATAGATGCTATAGTGAATTTCAAGTTTCGTCTTCCACCACATCCGCTCAGCTTTTCTGCATTTTCTTTTCATACTCTGTACTGGTGTTGATTTTCTCCAAGCTGATTTTTGTCTGCCAGTCTTCTTGCTGACTTTCACAGGGACAATATCATCAATAACATTCTTAACTTTTGAGTTAAAGGAATCAAGGAGAAGATCAGTGGTAGCAGAGATGAATATATCAAAGAAAATACTGAAGTGATCAGATAGTGCTACGTCCTTAATAACAATGGATGAACTGTTTAGACCCCTACTGATGAGTAAATCTAAAGTGTGTCCACGACTGTGTGTGGGTCCATGCACATGCTGAATCAGGTGAAAAGGGTCAAATAGAGCAGCCACGCCTCCACCTCTCCTAACAGTCCTGCAGACACTCATGAAAGTAAAGTTAGGAGGGGCTGTTTCATTGAGGACTGTTGCACTGCAGCTGTCTTCTAGCCATGTTTCATTTAGAAACATAAAATCCAGGTTGTTTGTGGTTAAGTCATTGATTAGAAATGATTTATTTTTTAGTGAGCGAATGTTTAAAAATGCTAACTTGATGACATTGCTTTGTGTCTTTACAGCAATCTTAGTTTAATGCATAATAGGCCGCAGACCAAGGGTAAGCCACAGCTTAGAATAATAGTTGTCTATATGTAGGACACCTATAAATAGATAGATATAGTGAACTATAGAATGTATTACTGTACTACTTTTAGAAAACAAGCATTTATTGACATTTGACACTTTTTTTTGTCGTAATGAATGAATGAATGAATGTACAATAAACAATACCATTCAAAAATTTGGAGTCAGTAAGATTGTTTTAATTATTTTTGAAAGAAGTATCTTATGCTTACCACGGCCAAAACATACAGTGAAAACAGTAATACTGTGAAATATTATTGTAATTTAAAATAACTGTTTTCTATTTTAATATTTTAAAGTGCAATTTATTTCTGTGATGATAAAGCTGAATTATCAGCATCATTACTTCTGTCTTCAGTGTCACACGATCCTTCAGAAATCATCCTAATATGATGATTTGCTGCTCAAGAAACATTTCTTATTATTATCAATGTTGAAAACAGTTGTGCTGCTGACTTTGTGTCTTTACAGCAATCTTAGTTTAATGCATAATAGGCCGCAGACCAAGGGTAAGCCACAGCTTAGAATAATAGTTGTCTATATGTAGGACACCTATAAATAGATAGATATAGTGAACTATAGAATGTATTACTGTACTACTTTTAGAAAACAAGCATTTATTGACATTTGACACTTTTTTTTGTCGTAATGAATGAATGAATGAATGTACAATAAACAATACCATTCAAAAATTTGGAGTCAGTAAGATTGTTTTAATTATTTTTGAAAGAAGTATCTTATGCTTACCACGGCCAAAACATACAGTGAAAACAGTAATACTGTGAAATATTATTGTAATTTAAAATAACTGTTTTCTATTTTAATATTTTAAAGTGCAATTTATTTCTGTGATGATAAAGCTGAATTATCAGTATCATTACTTCTGTCTTCAGTGTCACACGATCCTTCGGAAATCATCCTAATATGATGATTAGCTGCTCAAGAAACATTTCTTATTATTATCAGTGTTGAAAACAGTTGTGCTGATTAATATTATTGTTATAAAACTACATTAAATAATTTGAGGTATAGAAAGTCCAAAAGAAGTGCGTTTATTTGAAATTTTGTAACATTATAAACATCTTTATGGTCACTTAATGCATCCTTGCTAAAAAAAAAATTTAAAAAAGTATAAATAAAAAATATAACTTAAAATTTGGTAGTATATAAAACAAAGTTTTGAAATGTATTAAATATATTTTTTCTCCACAGTAGAAAGAAAGCTATGGAGGGTTGGAGCAATATGAGAATAAGTAAATTATGAGAAAATATACATTTTGGGCCAAACTGTTTTTGAGTTGTATGTATCACTGTGAGATAGTGTCATAAAAAAGAAGTGCATCTCAACTTATAAACGCAATAAGGAAGTATATGGTGTGTTTGTGCAGGCGTCATGCGAGTGTGTGTTTCTGTCTATCTTTGAGTGATACACCGAGCTCTCCGAAATGAAACCCATCACGCTCGGCCCAGATCAATAAAAAAAGCTGCGACTTCAACCTTGAGTATGATTGCTGTGGAAAATGACAAGATTGCTCCAGCTGAAGCAAAGCCTCATCCAGGCCTCATAGAGCAGATGAAAGTGGAGAGGGACAGAAGTACAAGATGATGCAGACCCAACCTACAGTCACCTTTGATCTGCCATGACAAATCAAGTGCTGCGGCAAACCGTCTGTGTTCTCCACTGCATTAATCCATTCACATCTACTTGTGGTGGTCACATAATGTCAGCCTGCAAGGAAATTATGACACTTGATTGTTTCTATTTGAAATAAGATGCAATGTGAATGGGAAAATGTTATTAACATGATGTTTCGCATGTTAGTGGAAGGTAATTTTTGCTCAATTTATGTTAAAGAACAATATAAATACAGTGAAGCTACTCTTAGGAAAGAGTAGCTACACAGACATGTACATACATAATATGAATTTGAATTAGGGTGACAATAGCAAAAACAGTAGTATACACCCAATACAACTATAACACAATCTAAATTATACATCAAACATACCATAACAGCAGCGTTTAACTACATATTCAGCTAAATCCTAAAAGTAAGTACTTCAAGTTCTTCAAAAGATGTATCTACTCAGAAAGAATGTGATTTCAAATGCAACCAAAGCATGCTACACATGGTGAGGTCTGAACACAGGGTTGCCAGGTTTATCAATTGTATGTTAATAAAGTGACTTTTTTATTTATATCTGTCTATCCTTCTGCTCCCCCTGCCTTTGGCAACGAACCTGTGTCCCTTTGCTTAGGGCTGTTATGTCCCGGTGTATTCCGGGTGGTGTAGTCAACTTTAGGATTTCTCTTATTATTGGTAATTTTCAATCTCCTGACCACTTACTGCCACATATAGGGTACATTAGTGCCCACACACTTTTTCAGCAGTTTTTTTTTTTCCATTATTTTTCCCAGAGGGATTTTTTTTTTAAAGTCTTCAATAAAGCACCATAAGCCATGACCCAAACCATCTAGCTACGAGGTGAATCACAGAATTACAAACTTTTCTTATAAGCAGAAAAGTAAGAAATGTAAATCGGTCAAAGACAAAGGTGCAAGATCATGTACTTAACAGCTTTAGTGTGGGAAAACTACAATCTAATGAAACATTATGAATGGCACTAATCAAATTAAAAAATTAGAAATAGAAAACTATACTATAAGGCATCTATAGAAACATCATATTGTAAATTCATTATAAACATATAGTTTGCGGTGCATGGGACTCATGGGAGTGGGCAGCGCTAAATATCTCATTTGGCACACTGTTTGCTGCAGCTCTCTGATTGGTGAAATGCTCAGTACAGCATCATGGGTAATGCAGTTTTTCACCGTTTGCGGTGCATGGGACTCATGGGAGTGGGCAGCGCTAAATATCTCATGTGGCACACTGTTTGCTGCAGCTCTCTGATTGGTGAAATGCTCAGTACAGCATCATGGGTAATGCAGTTTTTCACCATAAATTCCACTATTAAACATGATTACTTTAAAAACAAGTTGAATTAATGCAAACAGATCAATGCAACAGGCTTCAATTAAAGCATATACAGATTAAAGGGATAGTTCACCCAAAAATGAAAATTCTGTCATTAATTACTCACCCTCATGCCGTTCCAAACCTGTAAGACCTTCATCTTCAGAACACAAATTGATATTTTTTATGAAATCCAAAAGCTTTCTGACTCTGCATAGACAGCAACACAACTACCATTTTCAAGGCCCAGAAAGGTGGTAAGGACATTGTCAAAATAATCCATGTGATATCAGTGGTTCAACCGTAATTTTATGAAGCAACGAGAATACTTTTTTTTGAGCAAAGAAAACAAAAATAACAACTTTATTCAACAATTTCTTCTCTTTCATATCTTTGATGCACATTCAAGACAGTACCACAATCCATGTGTGTGATGCTGCTGACCCAGGAGCTCTTAGTTTATAGTCTGTTTATTCTGATTCGAATAAGTAAGGCAGGGCAAAAAATTGCAGTCATCCTCTCTGTTGAAATCTTCAGACATATTTACAAAGACTGTTTTATGTACAGCGTGCATCTTCTTCTGCTTGTAAACGAGGCGCAGTGCATCCGGGTTCTACATCAGAACTCTCGTGAATGCGCGTCAAAACTGACACGGAAGAGAAGAAATTGTTTAATTAAGTCATTATTTTTGTTTTCTTTGTGCACAAAAAGTATTCTCGAATCTTCATAAAATTACAGTTGAACCACTGATGTCACATGGACTATTTTAATGATGTCCTTACTACCTTTCTGGGCTTTTAATGTGTCAGTTGCATTGCTGTCTATGCAGGGTATGAAAGCTCTCAGATATTATCAAAAATAACTTAATTTGTGCTCCAAAGATGAACGAAGGTCTTACAGGCTTGGAACGACATGAGGCTGAGTAATTAATGACATAATTTTATTTTTGGGTGAACTACCCTTTTAATGCTACAGGCTTCAATAAAAGCATATACAATAGAGCTCACAGTAGGTCTCTCTTTAAATGTTTATTAGTTATTGTTAAAAATCTATTTCCCTTTGGAGAAAAATAAGCAGAGTTGTTACTTCCAGAATGCGTCTGTTGTGCTCTATTTCTTCCCGTTCCTGGCCACAATTTTTATGTTTTGTCCCACTTCCATCCACAAAATCCAGTCACTAAAAATGGTGTGTTTCTGAATGATTCACATCGTACAAATTCATATAAAACCACCACCTCCTAAAACAGTTGTGTTTTTTCATGATAGCCGGTTGTTGACTTTCTAAAAAATGGTATAGCGAGGAGTCAAACTCCTACCACATCTCAGTGTGCTGAAGCACGAATGTGAACCGCTAGGTCATGGCCGAATTTTTGCTCACATTTGAAACTTAAGCTTTTGAAATGCAGAAGAATAAAAAGCTATTTCCCCTTTTATCCTGTTGTTCTCTCCAACACTCACAATCACAATACAGAAGTATTCATGCACAACACTATAAAATATTAACAATGCAATTTACCTTCCATCTGCGCTTCAGTCTGCATCTTTGATTTGTTGCCAATTCACTTTGTTCCTTTTTTTGTCTACCTATCAAAGACACACAGAGGAAGTTCTAAGAACACTGCACTGTCCTGTTTCATAAGGATCCCATTTAATCTCCTTTTCACAGGCCTTTTTATAGGATAGAAAACTGCGGTCCCATATTTTTCCCATCGTTAAATGTGTATGTATCACCAGTGTTTAGGAATACAAATGAGAAGTTCCTTTAAGTGTATAACCTACCCATATTTTTCAGCAGAATATTTCTAGTTCACTTTGCTAGTTCACTAGTTCAAAAAGTACCAAGCTACTTTTTCGTAAGTGTAGCGCAACAAATGCTGTTTGTGTCACATTTTATTGCACCATAGCCACTGTATTTTTTAAATTCTCACCATTCACACCTCCAAAAACTGGCATGAGTTTTACTTTTTAGCTGAACTAATTGAAGCTACACAGCATTTAGACCAAGAATCGTAACAGCTATTCCAACCATCTCATTAAGTTTGTCAGCAAAGGTGTGAGGACAAGTATTACACTCAACATTAATCTACAGGATAATAAGGACTGGGAAGATCATTAAAGCACTGAAGAACAGTCAAAATTCTGCTGGAATCATTTAAGAAGGACTTAAAAAAGAAGTGCATGCCTTCCAGGTTAATTCTTTGAAAGGAATACCCTGTCTCCAAGAAAAAGCCCTTTTGAACAGAATGTGTCTTTGGAAAAATGGGTTAGAAACCTATTTCTGTCTTTTCAGATGTGTTTCCTAGAAGGGTTTTCAATGAAGCACCTAGGAGCAAAAAACAAACATGGGGATAAGAAATTCATTCTTTCATTTCCAAACCAACATTTTCAAATGTTTGAGCTCCCATTATTGAGCTGAAATGAAGGATCAGTTCATGGTTACATTCAGTATGCCCATAGCAAACAATCCTCCATTTTAGCTCTAAACTAGCAGATTTTGGCACCACTTTCCAGTATTTCAAGGGTTGCAACTTTTCTTCAACCGTCTTTGCAGCAAAGACTGTCATAATTAATGATCAGCATCACGCATTCTGCTGGTTTTAGACCCTGACAGGGAGGTGCTGCAGCCTTTCGTCACCTAAGCAGCCTCTTTCTTTTCCCTGAAATTGGTGTCAATCACTGCTAATAGTCACAGGACACTTCAGTGTCAACCTGTCATCTGTTCTTAGTTTGAGTGAGAACTTATGTGGCAGACACATCATTTTTGCATAATCAAGAAGTAGTCAACTTTGTATTAGTCTACAAGATGACATACAGTATAAGTCTGTGCAAAAATGTCTGTAATGATTGCCGTTATCTGGGAAGAAACGGAGAGATGGAGAGAAAAGAATTAGCATTGTAAATGGCTTCATTTCAATACAGTGTTGTTATTGTTAACTAAAACTATTATAAATAATTTTCATTAACTGAAAAATAAAATAGAATAAAATAAAAATATCAGATGAAAAACTTGAAGGAAAATTAGAAATTAAATGTAAATTACTAAAACATAAATTAAATAAAAAAACAAAGTGAAATATAAATATTGGAAAAAAAACTAATAACAATAATAGTAAAAAAAAATCAAAAATCAAAAAGACTAAAACTCAAACTAAAATGAAAACTGAAAGTACAAAAATAAAAGCTAAATTTAAACATTAATAAACATTATAAAAGTATATAAATAATACTAAATTTACATGAAACCTCGTGACAATCAAGTATACAAGCTTCAGAAAAAGATTTATATATATCATTTTTAGACAATAGACATTGTTTATTTGACTTTTTCTTTAGATTTTAGTTTCAAATGTGATGATTCATATTTGTATAATGGATTTTTGTGGTTTAAGACTATATGATAGCTTTGTGTGATGAACAGACTGAACATTTGTTATCTATTGCTGTTTTTATGGACATTAATAAAAGCTAAAGCAGTACACTCTCAAATACTGTGTGGCCCCGCCTGCCATTCCAAGGGCTCGTTCATTAGTGATTTTAATTATGCTAAACCTCCAGGTGGATTAAATCTACTCTCTAAAAGCATTACAAGCTTGCTCATTTAGTTTTTGATCATTAAAATGGTGCTTTGCACTCTCTCCCAAGGCAGCTGCTCCTTTCCAGCTTCTCAGCCAAGTAGCATCTCATTTTCTCCATGTCTAAAATGTTCTCCAACTAATCAGATATCATACAAGTTGTTCTCAATCTCATCATGCAGCCGTAAATGAGAATATGCGGGTGTAGATGCGTGTGGTAATGGAACACTGCATGTCATTGAAAGGCGATATATGCTAATATGATTATGAGGGGTTTTTGTTCATTTTGGGAGCTTCTTTTGTTAACTTCTCAGTAAGCATATCTCTAGAGACCCAGTTAGAAGCATGAAAAGAGATATCTAAATAAATAAAAAAAAATGGAGTAGCTGACAGCTGTATTGTGTCTTTTACAGGCTAAACAATTTGTTGAACCTGAATGGGCAGGCAGTGCATCTTTCTCAGATTGGTGGAGCTAAAATTCTTGCCTTGAAAGAACAGAAGTCTTTGTTGTCTGCATTCTCAAGAGCCTTTCAAATGAATAGACATCTTGCATGCAGCATTATTAGCATTGGTTGACAAGCCCAGCAGGGTTTATAGCACTGTCCTAACCAGGTTTCTAAAAGTAATTTGTGTCAGTATCAAAGCCAGTCAGCAGATATTCAATGTTTAATGCAGCATTATTAGCATTGCTTGACAAGCCCAGCAGGGTTTATAGCACTGTCCTAACCAGGGTTCTAAAAGTAATTTGTGTCAGTATCAAAGCCAGTCAGCAGATATTCAATGTTTAAAAAAGTTAACAGGAGTGAGACATTTGACCAATCATATAGTAGGCGGGGCTAATCAACAAAAAAGAAACCAAAATTATCAATCAACATGCTGCTAGCTTTACATAAGGGGGTGTTTACACAACACCGTTTTCAAGTAAAAGCGTAAAGCTTTTATGACAAAGTGTTAATTTATATAACAACAACGTTTTGGTGGCCTGAAAACAAAAACTTTTGAAAACAGATTTCAAAGTGCAAGTTTTCATGTTGTAGCGAATCAGCTCATGGGGAAATATGAATAATTAATCATAACTAGTTATAATTAATTATAAATATTTAGATCCGCTGTAGATATTTACTTGACCTCTCAGGGTCAACTGTCTGTCAATTCTAAGAACGTTAATTTCCTGGTTAAGGGAAATAACTTTCAGACTGTACAACTCTACACAGAGCTTGTAGCATAAATCGGCATGATTAGGGACTCCAGTTACGAGCAAACAATGAACAACGTCAAGTGTGATACAAGTAAGACTTTATTAACTACATAAACACTTAAACTAGTCTAACATACTACATAAACACTTAAACTGGTCTAACATACACATACACACACACACACGCATACAGTTGGTATAGGAAAGGGTTAAAGCTTAACGCAGTAAAGAAAAGAGAAATAAAAATATGAAACTATGGTACCATTTGATATTCAGCAGATCTACCGCCTGAAGGAAACATCAGATTCTTAGTTCAAACACACCTTTGTAAAAAGGTGCAAATGATACCTAATGTATCAATTAATAAGACTAAGTTTGAATACTTGCACGTCTCATCTGTCTGAAAGAGAGGTTTGATGCAATCTGAAGGTCCAAGTTGATCTTTGCTGAAGTTGGTTGATGAAAAAGAACCAGTTTGAGTCAGAGAATCCCAGTGAATGGAAAGTCAAGGCCGAAGCCTGGCACGAACTTAGGATGTCCTGGAGCGTTGTAGCTCACATCTTCCCAAAATCTAACAGCACCACCGACTTGTCCAATGAGAAAGGCTGAGATCCCAAGCGGGAGGTTGCAATTACTGGAGGGTTTTACGACCCTTTGTCTCTAAGCATGGTATTTCGCATATGTAATTCGCTTGGGTGTCGACGAAAGATTACTAAAAGT
>NW_015557134.1:2435685-2437396 GCF_001515605.1 Sinocyclocheilus anshuiensis
AAAAATAGTTTTGTTTGTTGCAACTGGAGGTCAGGTAGTCTATATTAACTGGCCTGATGAATGTTTGTTGTGTCATCATTGAAACTGTTTAATGATTACACCTCACCTTAATTAGCACATTGAATTTGCAGAGTCTCTTCGCTGCATCTGAGATGACCAATGTGTGACTCACCATCAGAATGGGGTCAAAACAATGCAATAACAAATGCCTGGCAAACAGTAAAAATTCCCACTGTTTCTAAAAACCGCAGGTGTGCTTGCGCCATCAGTAACGGTAGACGTTTCCAAAACAAATCCTCTCTCACTGAAGCGGCTGACCTGCTGCGTCCACACAGAAACAAAGACAGCTTCATCACTTAACTTTAAACTAACCAATCACCAAATCATGATAAATGAAGGGATAGATGCTTCTGTATCACTACAGAGTGGGCAGTTTGGCCAATTACTTAATTAGCTGATGTGACAGTGCAGTGTCTCTTTAACATGGTGCTATCTGGCCTTGGTGTAGTGCTTCTTTGTAATTGTTACACCTTTAAACTGAATCACACATTAGCTCTTTACAACACGTCTGTAGTGTCAGCTCAACTTCACTGATCTGAACTATCATAAAACAGTGTGTTTTTACATTGAAATTAAGCATTCTTAAATGTACAGTATACATGAACAGAATAGCTTAGCTCAAAACTGATTTCTCAGATAGATAGATAGATAGATAGATAGATAGATAGACAGATAGAGATAAATAAAATAAAATAAAATGAGCTCAGTGATTTTTTTTTTTTTTTAGAAAAAAAGTAAATTAAATTATGAAAATCTAAAAACCACATGCGCTTTAGAAGACAGTGACTTTGGATGAAACAAGATAAAATGAGAGTAATAAATGTCTCCCACTCAGCTGGACTAGGACCTAAACCAACACTAGTTAATACTTATCCGAAACATAACTGGGAACTCCATTATGCCTAAAATGTAAATGTAAAATCTGAGAAGTAAAAATGTCCTTATGGGTCTTCTTTTCTTTTTGCCAGTCTATAAAATGAAGCAGGGAATATTTGTTGACAAATCGACATCCACTTCTGGAAAATCAAACAAAGCGGCTCTCAAAGCCAAACTTCACTTTAATTTTATTTCAAGCGTTTGGACAAAAACAACCAGTCAAATAGCACAATGCCGGACATTTAAATCAGAGAACATCAAGAGCTGTTTCCATGGAGACGCTAAGCTTGTTTTTAGATCAGAAAGTGTGGAGGGGACAGAAGGTGAGGGTCCTACGAGTGCTGTTGAGTCTTCACACAGAGTGAGCAATAATTAAACTCCCTCATTACAAAGCACCAGAGAGTCAAGTCGCCCGAGCCGCCGAGACCCTCCAGGTAATGCAGACAAATAGCGTGCAGTCAAGCGCATATTCCTGCCATTATGACTGCATTTCCTGAAAAATCCACACTCAGAAATCTAATCTACCAAGTAGATTCATTTTTAGCTGCATGGGAATAGCAATTTGTTACTTAATTTTCAAAGCCACTAAATGGCAACTGCATTTATTTTTGGCATGCTGTCAAATTTGAGTTGCCAACGCATTTGTTTATGAAGATTGACATATCTGACAAAAAAAAAAGAAATAAATCTTAACAAAATTATATTGGTCTAAATGAGTCTACTCCACCAAGCTACTGTTATAAGCATGAGCCCCATCAGACTGGTCGTGGTGGCG
>NW_015557134.1:2437712-2443080 GCF_001515605.1 Sinocyclocheilus anshuiensis
TAATAGTGTTCATCGTCTGTTTGATTACGTCTTTAATTGATTTTTCTGTACATTTCTGCCATATGTACATTAACTGACAGTCACCACTGATAAGCTACCACTAAATATTGTAGAAACTTAATTTGCTGTAAAGTTGCTTTGCAACGATTTGTATCGTGAAAAGCGCTATACAAATAAACTTGAATTGAATTGAATTAACAAAATATCTTCAGTTGTAAAATGTAGTTCAAAGATGGACAACCATCAAGTTGTGTAAACTAATTAAAAAATCAGGTGGGCAGATGAGCATATTTACATTTGTCTCCAAAGTAACTTACAAAAGAGAATAATACAAGCAGGAGTGTTTAATACACATTTTCGATGAGTACCAGACTAGGAAGTGTAAGGCTGTGTTCGAAATCACATACTCTCTGAGTACGTACTTATTTTGAATAAGTATTTACTGTGTGGCTGTTAAAACTGTATGCTCGGTACTATATAAATGTGTGTAGTATGAATGTACTATATTTGTTTTGTTGTCATTATCATGTGACCTTTTCATGTAACCATCAGTTGCTTTGCTGTCCTTCACAAATCCTCTCCTGTGTCCTCATGGGATAGTAAAGTGTTTACTGTGCACTTCAGAAACTCACCAGAAATAGTAGATCATCCAGTTACTATTTACTGTTTGAATACTATGAATTTGGACTCATCTTTTCACATACTATATAGTAGGAAAGTATGTGATTTCCGATGCAGCCTAAGTCTATGTTTGGAATGGAATTGTGCTGTCAAATTATCCTCATGGAAACAGCTGTTATTTTACGTTTAAACCAATTTTGTGCCAAAATTGGGACAGACTTAATGATCTTTTATGTTTTATAGTGACATGAGATGCATTTATGCCACCTGGTGGTCTGGAGGACATGGCTCTCACATCAAAAAGAAAAAAAAAAATCAAAATGCTGGTCAAGTTGAGCATAATGCATTGTGGGGTACAGTATGCCCCCACAGTATGTAGTGTTGTTAAGTGCTCACATCAAATATAGTATGTATTTATTCATAAAAAGTGCAACAGTGTCTTCCGACTTCTTCAGCACTGTTGATTTTTCTCATAGTGATTTTTTTTTTAATAAGAATTATTATTTAAGAATTATAAGCAAATCAAACCAAACAGCTTTAAGGTGAATCGCATTATTAACTTTGATCTGCAGTGCGTAATTACTGGCTTTAATGAGAAGAAGAACTCATGAAGGATTGTAAATACAGTATGTATTAAAATATGCATATACAGATGTATAGAAACAATATATTTGATATTGTAAATATGCATATGCATACAAATATTTAAGCAGAGAGCGTAGAGACTGACTCTACTAAATCATTTGCAATGCTTCATGGAAGTGGGTAGGCACTAAAATGTTCTTTTGGTGTGATCTGCTAGTTGTGATTGGTGGATTTCTTTGCAGAATAATAATTAATGTAGTTTTAACCAACAATTCTGTTGTTAAAACAATTATTTAAACAAGTTTATGTAATGTGACCTAATGGTTTCAAAAAAACATTAATCAACCACCTTGTAGCTTAAAGGTTTATAAGCTTTAAAGGTCAATAAAAATAAATTTCCCTGTGGAGAAAATGAATAGGGTTTTTACTTCTGGAACCTGACTCTGTTGAAAATTTGCATACTGTGCACAGCATACATACTATATACTACAGCACTAGTAAGAGTAGTAAGGGGTTAGTTAGTCAAACACTCCCAGATGACATGTGTCTCCAGCCATGTGTGAAGATTTCAATGGAGTCTGCTGTTCAGGTGAAGGTTAATAGTTTGTTCTGCCACTGAGGGAGTATGAAGGTTTTGAAAGTGACCTTGTCTCACACTGTGATGGGACCATCATCATTCGTTGAGTGGGAGGAAATGGAAATCTGAGTGAAAGTGCTTAGGCAAGAGGGTACAGACCTAGAGGTTGTCCTGTATGCCAGCATCAGAGCTTTGAGAACACCAGCACTGTATGCTACATTGTACCAGCATACAACATTTTATGTCACATGATCCTTCAGAAATCATTCTGATTTATTTTTTTGTGAACCTGTGATTTTTCAGGATTCTTTGATGAATAAAACCTTTTTTTAAGTTATTTTTATTAATTTAACACATCCTTGCTGAAAAAAAAAATATATATTTAAAAAATAATAATAATCTGAACCCAAACATTTGAATGGTAGTGTATATTATTACAAAATATTTCTTTTTTTAAATAAATGCTGTTTTTTATGTTTTATTCATTACTTTTTATTTATTCAAAAACTATTTCCAACATTGATTATAAATCAGCATGTGACACTGAATACTGTAGGAAAATTCAGCTTTGCATCACAGGAATATTTTTTTTTTAAAGTATACTAAAATAGTAAACCATTATTTGAAATTGCAATAATATTTCATAATATTAGTTTTTTTGTTTTTGCAACTTTAATGAGCACAGGATACTTCTTTAAAAACAATAACAAATCTGTCTAATTCCAAACTTTTGAACGGTAGTGTAACTTGAAAGATGTTACAGTTTTCATGATAAAAATTCACAGTAAAGTAATTGTTTCTATTATTTCTGTTAGAGTATATAAAAAGCAGTGTTTTCATCTTGTAGCAAACAACATCTTAAAATTTGCTTTTTGATATCAATGTTCAAAATCAAAAAGTCGAATAGAAACTTTTTTTTTTTTGCTTCACTTCTGTGGTTTAAAGGAATAGCTCACCCAAAAATTAAAATTCTGTCGTAATTTACTCAAGTTATCTCAAGTTGGGTAGTGTATATTATTACAAAATATTTCTTTTTGGAAATAAATGCTGTTTTTTATGTTTTATTCATTACTTTTTATTTATTCAAAAACTATTTCCAACATTGATTATAAATCAGCATGTGACACTGAATACTGTAGGAAAATTCAGCTTTGCATCACAGGAATATTTTTTTTTAAAAGTATACTAAAATAGTAAACCATTATTTGAAATTGCAATAATATTTCATAATATTAGTTTTTTTTTTTTGCAACTTTAATGAGCACAGGATACTTCTTTAAAAACAATAACAAATCTGTCTAATTCCAAACTTTTGAACGGTAGTGTAACTTGAAAGATGTTACAGTTTTCATGATAAAAATTCACAGTAAAGTAATTGTTTCTATTATTTCTGTTAGAGTATATAAAAAGCAGTGTTTTCATCTTGTAGCAAACAACATCTTAAAATTTGCTTTTTGATATCAATGTTCAAAATCAAAAAGTCGAATAGAAACTTTTTTTTTTTTGCTTCACTTCTGTGGTTTAAAGGAATAGCTCACCCAAAAATTAAAATTCTGTCGTAATTTACTCAAGTTATCTCAAGTTGTTCTAAACCTGCATGAATCTGTCTTCTGTTGAACACAACAGAAGATATTTTGAAGAATGTGTGTAACCAAACAGTTTATGGTCCCCATAAACTTCCATAGTATTGATTTATTTGTTATTTTTATTTTTTCCTCCATACTATGATACTCAATGGCTACTGTCAACATTCTTCAAAATATCTTCTTTTGTTTTCAGCAGAAAAAAAGATCCATACAGGTTTGGAACAAATTGAAAATAAGTAGATGATGACAGAATTTAAATATGTATGTATCAGAATGTGCTCATTTCTTTTTTTTTTTTTGACACTATAACATCTCCAGAACAGAAGCATTTGCAGTTTATCACTGAGGGTGTGAAATAATGGGTTAATAAGTACTTTATGTTGTTTAGAATTAGAGAAATTGCTAATCTATCTGTTTAGACACACTTTCTCTATCAGAGACACTATTTCAAAGGAGCCCAGCTGAGATCATTAATACAATTTTACTCTTGAATGGCACAATTGGAAGTTATTTCCTCTTTTCCTAGCTGCACACGCTTTAATGATGTAGGTTTTCTTAACAAGGCTGCTGTGCCTTTGGCTTTTATGGCATTTGGATAATGAAAAGGCCGAGCTGCAGTATGTATGGCTTTCTAGCACTCTGAATAAATAAAGAATCTATACAGGTGGAGCTGGGGAAGGTGGAGGGTTTCAGAAGCATGCTGCAAAACTGCTACAGCAAGCGCTAGTCATATTTTTGAATGTTGAGCAGCGAGCTTATTATCTACCAATACAGGAGAGACCCAATCAGCTGTGCCATGTGATAATAATGTCATTAGGTAAGATTGAGTTAGACCTATCGGACTGCGCTATCTAGAGTTTCATGCCAGAAATCTCCTAGCTGCACACGCTTTAATGATGTAGGTTTTCTTAACAAGGCTGCTGTGCCTTTGGCTTTTATGGCATTTGGATAATGAAAAGGCCGAGCTGCAGTATGTATGGCTTTCTAGCACTCTGAATAAATAAAGATTTTGCAAATGGGAGCTGCAAAAAACTTCACCCACTGGCAAACACAAAGGGGGAAAATGCCTCAAGCCACAAATCTGCGCTCCCGCTGGCAGCCTTTATTGTACCTGCCCACAGACAACACGTGAGCGGACACAATGATACAGAAAAGCCCTGCTGAGTTTTACAAAAACTGACAAGTCTTGTAGGAGCCGTGAGTGAAAGCTTGCTGAACACACGTTAGATTTACCTGAATTTCGAGCGTAGGCAAACCTGCTCTCTAATCCAACAGGAGCTCTTGGGACTTCATTCTGCACGCGTCCCTGGTGCTGCATCTCCAACAGCTGCTACCTGGGAAAATAGGGCACCTGAACAAGAGGCGCTATGAATGTTTGTACTAGGATGATTTCTGACTCCCTACAAAAGCATCATTAAAATGATACTGCACATATTTATGGGATTTAACCCATGCAACGCAAGCACTTAATTGTAAAATGGATCACTTTGGTTGATTGGCCAGATAGAGGCTTATGTTTAATAAAACATAAATATGATAAAAAATGTATTTAAATTAACATTTTTGTGAATAATTAGCATACATATTAGCATATGAAGATTTCAGATGCAAAAAGCTCTAAGTCCGTCTGAGCTTTTATTTCTTTTAAATTACCATTTTTATCAGGCTTCTATGTTTAGGTTCAGTAATTTCACTTAAAGGCAAAGAAAAGGTTATTAGTCAGTTATTGAATGCCTCGTAAACTTTACTAAATCAATACTTTAGGCTGAAAATTGTCTGTCAATAAGCTAGCCTACTAGTCTAGCATAACTCAAACTGATTAGGAAAAGCTATTTTTGATTAGCCAACACCAGATATAATAAGACATGCATTTCGCTCAGGCATAGCATAGCACAGCACCCGTATATGTGATTTTGCATACAAGACCCTAGCATACAAAGTATTAATGTTTCATAAACCGTATCAAAATGCATAGGAAATAAAATGCAAGTCAATGTAA
>NW_015557134.1:2443127-2456625 GCF_001515605.1 Sinocyclocheilus anshuiensis
CTAATGTGCGGTGATTGGTCCGATTGGACTCATTTTCATTTCATCATGCCTGTAATGCCTGATAAAGCAGCGTTTGTGAGTGCAGTGCTGCTTTGTGTACAGCGTTACCGGGGAAACTATTTTTACCGCTCCAGAAGCGGCACCTAGTGGCAAAGAATGAATTTGCATTTTCATTCAGACCAACGCGAAAAGACCAACAAGTGACCGGGCAATATGCTAATGTTTCATCTTGACGTCAACATGGAACGGCTTGGGATTCGTTTTAAAAATGACTTGTTTCAATGATTCAGAGTCAACTGTTTCTTTTGAGAGACAATAACTTTATGTACGGTGCACTTTCAGTTTTAAAACTTTGCAGGATGTTTTAATTCACTTAGAGCTGTGTTACACACTGCATGAAAGGTAATTTTCAAAAATCCATAATGGGGGCACTTTAATATATAATTATATACTTAAATTCCATCATACAATGAGTGCAAATGACTTTACTTTTGTTTAAACCAATTATCCAATTTGGTAAAGGTGTTAAAGAACACATTCAACAAATCACATGTTAAAGCTATCTTACCACACTACCACACAACCTAGTGCCACATTCATCAATTGCATTTATTTACATGCCAAATAGACATATCTTTTTTAACAAGAAGGAAGTAGGGGAAACAAGGCAGTTTAAGTCCATACTGATTGCTTTAACTGCATCTATTTGGAAGTCTGGTGACTGATCATTAAATCTAAAGCGGATAAAGGCTGGTACACAGACTCAGACAAAGGGCATTGCTTCCTTCATTATCTGACTCTCACAGTGTAACAACACAGTCCATTAATCACCAGCCAACCCAACAGCACTACTCCGCCATTCTCTTCTTAGTAGGGGTAATAACTGAAGCACCCGACATCTCTTTTTGACCGATCGCCATAGTTAGCTTGTCTGCACAATGTTCAAAGGTGAACTCTGAAAGAGAGACTGCTTTTGTGTGATTGCTGTGGAACTGTGGCAAATTTGATTAAATTGTCGGGAAATGACCACAGGAGACTTTTTCGAATAGTAATTGTTTCTAGGCTGACGTCTGTAAAAGGGCATTTGAATGGGTCCTCTGTGATAAAACTCATGCATCCAGATGGCAAATAATTAATGTAGGGACGTGAGAGCTGTGACGTAACTTTAGTTATATATAGACAATGACACTTACACATGCAATTATTACCTTTAATTGGATTAAATCAGAATGAATTAACTGAAATGTTTTATTGAACAGAATTTCCACCTGAAAAGTTAGAGTGGTTTACAAAAAAGTCAAATGATAATATCTGCTTCAGTAAAATTACTTTAGTTAAAAATAGGTAACAAAATTCTTTGTTTCACATTTGAGACACCAAAGCAGGAAGCCATGGCTTTATTTAAAGGAGTTTTTCACTGCCAAAACTTGTGTATGTGGCCAGTAATTTGATGCAAAAGTGTCAAATAACAGATTTTCAAAAGCTCAATTCCTTCACATAGTCTCATAAAACGTAATAAACTTACTCTCATTAAAAATAAAAAAGTAGGCAATTTGGCTTAGAATTTCCTCCAGGTGGCAGGAGAACAAGACCGAGATTTTTGATTCAGACGGCTATAAAAATCACAGATTAGCACCTGTAAATGCTGATTAGCACAAGGTCTCTATGTAAAACATTTACCGGCTGAATAGGGTTTTATACTATATTTGTGGAGTAAAGTCGCTTCGTCTACTGGTTCTTTGAACAACTTTTCAGTCAGATGAAACCGAATCATTCCTCCCACCTAACAAACGCAAACACCCAGATGTAAAGGTTATTTCTGTTGGTGTGATAAATAAAATAACACCTGGTCCAGAGAAAACTGGATGCTGGGTGCAAACATGAGCGCAGAAAAACAATTCCCCAGTGCACAAGCCTCTACCCCATTCAGACAAAGCGAAAAAGCGAAGGCCGCTTCCTCAATTGACTTCTCTGAAAACTGAAAGCTTAAAAGAATTCCCTTTTGAAGAAAGGTTAAGCGTGATATGTGACGGTAAGACCTACATGAAAATGTTGACTCGCTTTCTACCTTCTGGATTTACACATTTTTAGCACTTACAAATTATTAACTTTTTTTTTTTTTTTAATGAACTGAATATGATAAGACATCAAATAAAAATATAATGAAATTAACTAAATTACTGACACTTCATTGTTAAATGTACTGGTAGTTTAATTTAAATAGTTTAATTTCATCAGTCAAAGTGTGTTAAATCTTCAAAATATATTGTTTTTGTTTTGAAGCACAAAACAGCAATTTAATTAGACATTTATGAGCAGAATTGTACGGAGCCCCTAAAGGGACACGGTCAAAAAGAAATTCAGGGAAGGGAGAAAAATTTGGGGTGGGATGAAAAATTGTTTGTGTTCTCTCGCAAAACTTTTGTGCTCTCTCACAAAGATATTTGACTATTTGATATTTCTAACTCTATGAAACGCTACATTGTGAACGTACAGATCTGTATGAACCACTGCAAGCTGTAAAGTAAACAGGACGTTTTTGTCCAAACTCAACTGGTTTTGCGAGAGAACGCAAATGTTTTGTGGGGGAATGCAAATATCTTTGCGAGAGATCGCAAAAATTTTGAGAGGGAATGCAAAGTTTCTTGAGTGAGCGCAAAGATTTTTCCTCCCACCCCGAATTCTTTCCACCACCATGTCCCTTTGGGGGCTCTGTAGAATTGTATTTTGCCATGTTTTCTTGTGTTGAAATAATCAGTACTTATTAAGTTTTGGCAGGTTGTGACCACAAAATCCACACACATTTTCTCTGTTGTCTGTATAACCATTTGTAGAGTCAACAGCAATAATTTAATAGGCTGTGTTCCATACCAATCTATTATTGTGGTATCATATATTTCAGATTTACCTGACTTAAGAACATGTAAAAATTGCCTGGTCATTTTTACGTTAATCAGACTCTGTGTGAACTATGCGGATATATTCTGCAAATATGGCTCACGAATGCAGCAAACAATCTCATAATTCAGAAAGAAAATCAGACCTAGTACACTAAAAATGTAGTACCTTTGATAGTCACATGATCAATGGATATATCTTATCGGCTGTGATAAGTGCACTACTTTTGTGCACTACTCCACCCTTATTTGGACTCAAAGTGCTCAACTGCAAAAGCACATTATTGAGAAAACAAGCCTGTGTTGGTCTTGAAGACTGAATGAGTGTCAGCTCAGTGCAGACAGGTCGTTTCCCACCCATGCAGGAGGCCCCCTGTGCACAGTAAGTCTTCTGTCCCCAGGCAGATATGGATGCTAACGCCAGTCTCTGCTGCTGTTGCTCATCTGCTTCTCAGAGAGTTTGGCTGAGTCAGCGCCCCGCTCAGCATCACGCCCTCCATGTGGGGCCTTCCATTTGCATTTCCATTATTCATTTTGTATCTACCAGCCTATTCCCTTCTGTGGTAGGGGACAGAGAGGGTAGCTTGCCTGACCAACTCAATTCTTGCATCAGTGTTTGCTTCATTTTTACACTTCAAAATGAGCTTGCTAATAAAGTCCTTTTAAAAAACACTGACTTTTGACAGTTGCCATAGAGTCTGTTAGAGTTTGCTGCTTTGTCTAGCCAAGATTCGCCCACTTAGGAAGAAGAGGTCTGTCTGACCAACATGGAAAGTGTCCAACCACAATTACACAGAAGTGTCATTCTGTGACCGACTGTGCAGAAAGCACTGAAGAATATTCTAATGATTTCTCAGATGTACCTCAAAAAGCAAAACAAATATACTGCTTTGTTCCTGTGGATATATATGTGCGACTAAACGCATTAAACAAAACCTTAAAGTTGTGATGAAATGAGAGTAGCGACACACATCTAAGTACAAAAAAAAAAAAGTGGCCATTGCAATCAAAAAATTTATGCAAGCTTGCAGTCATTTGTGGATGAGCGAGGTTTATGTAGACAAAAAAAAACAAAAAAACTTTACATTACATTTAAAGGTAGCGTAGATGATTTCAGAGTGGCTAGCAATAGCAAGCTAACTTTGAAAGCATAAAATCCCACTCTCCCTGTAAATCACTCTCCAAAGCCTCGCCTCCTCCAAAACACATGACCGTGCACCGGCAGACCAGAGACTAACCAGCGACATTACAGTACGAAGTGCATAATATCACAATAATAACGCCTTCCATTCACGCTTGGTCTGTAATAGCGTAATGGATCGTGCTGATGACGTATCATGTCTGCGTGAACCGGTTGCGCAAATACATATGTTGACAGGCAGGTAGGACAAGCTATCATAGCCCTCGGACCGAGGGATATGATTGAACAAACGTTTTATGGTCCTACACCTTCCACAGATTATATAAATACATAGAAATACATTTAGACCACTTAAAGGGATAGTTCACCCAAAAATGAAAGTTCTGTCATTAATTACTCACCCTCATGTCGTTCCAAACCCGTAAGAATTTCATTTATCTTCAGAACACAAATGAAGATATTTTTGATGAAATCCGAGAGCTTTCTTCATAGACAGCAATGCAACTACCATGTTCAAGATCCAGAAAGGACATTGTTAAAATAGTCCATGTGACATCAGTGGTTCAACCGTAATGAAGCTAAGACAATACTTTTTGTGTGCAAAGAACACAAAGAACACGATGGACTTTATTCACCAACTTCTTCTATTCCGTGTCAGTCTTTAACGTACGTTCACGCGAGTAGATGAAGAAAGCAATACAGGTTTGGAACAACATGGTGAGGAAATTACAGAATTGAGCAAATGGTGAGCAAATGACAGAAGTCTTGAATGAAAATGATAGTTACCACAGTGAATTTTACATTGGAAAAAGTCTTGAGTAAGCAGTTACCTAAAATCCCCTCTCACATTGTCATAAAACGGTATGAACTGCTACTACCGATGCCTTTATGCATTAGTGACAGGCTTACATGACAAAAGCCTCGTGTCCTCCCGGATGCAGACATTGGGCAGAGATTTGGCTCAGAGCCAGGACCCAAACTTCACATTCACTCTGTCTCATTCTCAACTATTTATATGGCGACAGAGAGAGAGAGTGAAATGCTCGGAATATGAAGACAGGCAGAAGTAATAAACTTCCTCAACTTTTAGAGATCTATAAACTGTTCCATCTACCAAAACATGTTAAAATTGTTTGCCGATTCTGGGGAGCGCATAGAGGAGTGGGGTAAGATGTGTCAGCTGCATCACTCTTTTAGTGTATCGCATGCTGCCTATTTTTTGTCGTTACCATATATTTACCATGGTCTCATTAATATGCACATGATAAAAGTGATAAGCAGTTTTATGCTAAAAACTTTTAAAAGTAAAATGAGTATTTTAAAGCTATATCACACTTTCTAGAGTGTTATAGTTGTTTATCAGCATGGCATGCTGTAGGTACGAGGCCACTGGTAATCACAGTGCTCCTGTAAGATCACAGAAGCACTCATGAGAAAGTCATATAGCTTTTATACAACAGTTGAACGAGTAGGAAAAACCAAGACGTAACCTACACACTACACACTTGTGTGGGGAAATACCTTTATCATTAGAACGACTGGTCGGTTATGAAAAGTTAGTGAGGTAGCCTAACAAGTTGTCAGCAAGACATTGCTTTTATAAAACAGTTAAATAAACTAAGTTAATATAGAGTAACTTACATTTTAGATACAATTTTGTCAGTTCTTTCATCTGTCGTTGCTCCTCCATTGAAAACAGTTCAAAGCAATGTTTCACACTTCTGAACAAATCAGTTGGCTGAACGATTATTCAAATGATTCGCTCATAAAGGGAGTCATTTTTTAACAAATCGGTTGAATCAGTGATTTAATAAATCACCCATAAAGACTTGGCTATATTCAGAATATGATACTGTCTTTGGCCCTGTCCACACGAGCGCGGGCGGGTATTTTAAAAAACGCAGCTTTTTCTATGCGGTTTGGCCGTTCGTCCACACGCAAACGCAGCACCAGGTCACTGAAACAGAACATTTTTGGCTACGCTAGAGGAGTCGGATCCTGCTGTGATTTAAAAAAACGGTGATTTGGTATGTGTATGTCATGCCTCTGGTTTTGTTTGTCTGCATCTCTAGGGATGCATTTTACACAGATCAGGAGTCGGATCCTGCTGTGATTTACAAAAACGGTGATTTGGTATGTGTGAGTATGTCATGCCTCTGGTTTTGTTTGTCTGCATCTCTAGGGATGCATTTTACACAGATACTAGACATTTGCTTAATTCCCCATGAATAATGGAATTACATTCACTGATTCTTAATGGAACAATACATGATACTTATGCACCATTATCAAAAACAACAAAAGAATCATCAAACAGCTTCATTTTATAATCATATTGCCCTCAACCATACTCCAACCCACTTTTGTCTTGCAATCTCACATCCACCCCCCCAACATTTGGTTCAAAGAGACCTTTTTTTAATCCTGGCATCATCTGTCTGTCTGTAATCTAGCACTTGACTACACACTCCAAGAGATCAGGGTTGTGCGCAGAACAATAAAAAACGTGGAGCTGAACAGATGTGGGTTTCTTGCTGTAGGGATATGCAGCATATAAACAATAGTAATATCGTGAAACAAACTGTCTGTGTTAAAAAGGCTTCTGATTGGGCAACATGGCTTTACGTTTGAGATTATATCGCCACCTGTTGGTTTGGCATGCTCTTGAAAATGCTTCATAGCATGCTTTTGCATTTTCATGTGGACGGAGATTAACTTACATTTTAGATGGAATTTTTTCGGTTCCTTCATCTGTCGTTGCTCAAAAGGGAATACCAAGCAGCATTTCGCAATTCTGAACAAATCAGTTAACTGAACGATTATTCAAATGATTCGCTCATAAAGGGAGTCATTTTTTTGCAAATCGGTTGAATCAGTGATTTAATAAATCACCCATAAAGACTTGGCTATATCCAGAATAGGATACATTCTTAGTTCTGTCAAACTGTATATTTAAATTGCATAAATAGTAAAAAGTGATATTTTGAATTCAGTCACTTGTTTCGTTCCTGAATGAATCAGTACGTCGTTGAACGAATCAGTTGAATTAATCATGATTCAATGACTCACTAATAAAGCCAATCACTTGTTTTGTTCATGAACA
The DNA here is from genome assembly GCF_001515605.1 of Sinocyclocheilus anshuiensis. Taxonomy (NCBI): domain Eukaryota; kingdom Metazoa; phylum Chordata; class Actinopteri; order Cypriniformes; family Cyprinidae; genus Sinocyclocheilus; species Sinocyclocheilus anshuiensis. The sequence continues at coordinate 2,450,269 of NW_015557134.1, forward strand.
AATCAGTTAAATAAAATATGCAACTACTCACTAGGCTCTTATTTGTTGAATTTTGTGTCATCTTTAATGATTCTGTTGAAAAGAATGATTTTATGAGTCGCTCATAAAGCCAGTGAGTTTCATTCTTCAATGAATCCTCATTTTTGAAAGAATTAATTTTTCTAAAATAGTAAATGCAATACTGTGAACCATAGCCTATGCTTCAGGGTAAGATGTGCCATGGCTTTGCAATTCAATGTATCACTGGGCTAGATCATATTTGAGAGGACATATTTCTATGGTCCTGACCTATAAACACTTTCTTTTAATTACAGTTATTAGCAGACATCTTAAATAGACGTGATATTTTTACATCTAATAATGCCTCTTTATCTCATTACTCCTAATTAAAAAATGGCACAAGTCCCCTCTTGTTTAGCATTTTGGCAGTCACAGCACATTTCAATTGAATTTCAACAAGAAGACCCTCCTAGAATTCATGTTGATGTTTGACAAGAACATCGCTCAGAGTGTTTACCGTCTGTTTACACTTTTGGGAAATCACAGTCTTCATATCTACCGCCTCAGCAAACAGCGGGAAATGTTTATTAATGTTGTCCGCATGATTTAAGGATGCAGAGCATTTAATGTGAGTAATAACTTTTGGGTACCTAAATGCCTTGGCCACAGCTGTATTCATTAGAGTGTACCCAGATTGATTACTTTTAATGAATGAGCAACCACTGTACAATCAGGTAAGGGCTTTTGGGTGTGATAGTGACATCAATAGAAATGTTTGTTTCAGGTTTCCATTTCATACTTGCAACAGAGTTTGTTCAAGCATACACTATAACTAATAATCGATGTTGGGGTATTATAAACAATAGAGCGAAACGGATACGCTATGATAAACCAGAATCTCTAATCTGCATGGTAAGATGTTTTTTTGAAAGGATGAGAATGCAAATAGCTTAAAAGCTTCTCATACGACTTCAACACCCAGTTTGATTTTTGGCTCACAGGTAGAAGAGAGGATAAAATGTGTTCCACAGAAGAAATACAGTGTTTTGTACTTTTAATGGCAAAATCATTTCCATTCTTCTCCTGACATTAGTTGCCTACCTCACATATCACAGTGCCCACCCCAAGATGGCATCCACTATCGCCAAAGTTGTGGATTCATTATCCAAGCTGCTTTACAACACCGACTACACCTACACAAGCGATACAGCCTCCCTTGGCTACATATAATTGATAAGTCTCTTGAGAAAGAAACCTAGGGACAAGATGAAGATCAGGCAGCACCATATTTTATTAGCGCTACGCTAGAGGAGTCGGATCCTGCTGTGATTTAAAAAAACGGTGATTTGGTATGTGTATGTCATGCCTCTGGTTTTGTTTGTCTGCATCTCTAGGGATGCATTTTACACAGATACTAGACATTTGCTTAATTCCCCATGAATAATGGAATTACATTCACTGATTCTTAATGGAACAATACATGATACTTATGCACCATTATCAAAAACAACAAAAGAATCATCAAACAGCTTCATTTTATAATCATATTGCCCTCAACCATACTCCAACCCACTTTTGTCTTGCAATCTCACATCCACCCCCCCAACATTTGGTTCAAAGAGACCTTTTTTTAATCCTGGCATCATCTGTCTGTCTGTAATCTAGCACTTGACTACACACTCCAAGAGATCAGGGTTGTGCGCAGAACAATAAAAAACGTGGAGCTGAACAGATGTGGGTTTCTTGCTGTAGGGATATGCAGCATATAAACAATAGTAATATCGTGAAACAAACTGTCTGTGTTAAAAGCTGGGAGATTTCTGCGAGGGTCACCTGAGCTAAAAAATGTGGCATCCCAACTGATTTAATGACCCATCCCTGAAGCTGAACTGCTCTGAACGCTTTTAGTAGCTTTCAGGAAATGGATGAGTCCGGTAGGTTTTAATATTTAGGTTACCTCACGGCTCACTGCATTCGATCTTATAAGCATAATGAGATTGTCCTAGCTTGCAAGACACTAAGTATTCACATATTTACCCTGATGGAGAAATATGGAAAGAAGTGTGCGGACATAGTCTCTCAGCTGTAAGACAAATTCGAATCAGTATGCAAGATGTGTTTTTGTTTGTACTGGACACATAGAAGGTTTGATATCAAGTTTCTAGCTGTTTATTACAACTTGCTGTTCTACAAGATTGAGAAAAACATGACTTAAGGATTGCAATATATATTGAAATTGTGATAGGATATATATCGGAGGGCTCACTGCAGAGACATGAACTATGATTTGCTATGATAGTCGGTTGAAGGGGGTATTAGAGGGAGGGACTTTCATATTCTAGAGAGCATTTTGATTGGTCAGAAATTTGTGGTGCAGGATGAGCCATCAATGTTTTTGGTCCATTTTCTTGGGAAAGAATATCTTAATTTTCAATGTAACAAGTATACTGCATGTTGGTTTGGCTTGGATAACAAAAAAAAATTATAGAATGGGGTTGTTAAATTAAAGTTTGGGGATTCCACAAGGGGGTGCTATCTATCTGGAGAACATAAATAAATAAATGAATGAATAAATTAAAAAAAATAATAATAATAAATATATAAATAAATAAAAAGAGAACATCCTTACGGTACATTCACATGGGGTGTCGGCGTCGACGCTTGATGGAGGGCATTTCTGAAGCTTGGTGCTGACGCGACCGACATAGTGACTACAGCCAATCACATTAGTTTTCTGGTGTTGTATGAACGCGATTGGCTAGCGTCTGCACCAGGGTATTTGCATAAGGCGATCTGATTGGCTGTTCCCTGCGTTGGCGCTTGAAAAGTTGAAAAGTTTTCATCTCTGCGAGCAACGGACCCAACGCGACGTGACGGACCTACAATTCATTTCGGCAATGATTGATGTCACTCCATTCAAAGCAAACGAGAGGCGTTGACGCCGACACCCCGTGTGAATGGGGCTGTTAGTATGTTTTGGAATGTGCACTTAAATTAATGATGAAATTATTATTTAGATAAATTTCATAATACAGTATTAGCATTTCATTCTTTTTTCTAAAGATTTGCTATTATTATTTTATTCTCAAAAAAAAAATGCATTAGAAAAGAGATACTTTTACCTATATCATTAACCTTTCTTAAAGGGATAGTTTACCCAAAAATGAATCATACAGTTGACGGAAGCCATTGACTTCCATAGTATTTTTGCCATACTATGGAAGTCAGTGGCTACTGTCAACTGTTTGGCTACCAACATTCTTCAAAATATCTTCTTTTGCGTTCAACATAAGAAAGAAACTCATACAGGTTTGAAACAACTTGTGGCTAAGTAAAGGATGACAGAATTTTCAATTTTGGTTGTACTGTCCCTTTAACTTCTCGAGGCTTCTTGTTCCTTGCCTTTGTGTGCATGTACTCAACCTAATTTTGATCAGATTAGCATTGGTTATCGACTGGTTGAGTATGACAGTGTACTTTTCCCACTAAATCCTTCACCACATCTCTCCAGTTAAATGCATAGTGTTGCAGTGGATATGTGACTTGGAGGTGATGAGAGATGATGCTGTGTGCTTTCAGGCGCATTAGAGTGTGGCAAGAATTTGACTCTTATTCGTATATTCAGATCTTATTAGAGTCAAGCATCCCATCAAATGATGATCAATTTTTAAAGCAGAGAAATATGTGTAGTGCTATGAGAAATTTGGCTGTTTATCAGATATTATTATTTCTAACTGGCTACTAAGCCAATTTTCACTACTTTTTTGAACAAGAGCATGCAAAATGATAAAGAAAAATATGCTTGTCTATATATATTACATACATTCTTTCTGGTCCTCGAATCTGATTGGCTGACAGCCTTGCAGCGGGGCAATATTCTAGTGATAACAGATCTCTAATCTTTCACTGTATTACTCTGCTTGCAGTATTTCTCATAGCGAGTGTCATGGCGGATGCCCAAATCCACTATAATGTTATAAATAATACTGTTTTTGTGTCACAGAATGAAGTTTTAAGAGGTTTTTTTTAGGTCAGAATGTATTTGTTGAGGCTTTTTTAAATAAAGATCTATTTGAAAATTTGCTTCAACGTTTTCAGAGTTGTGAGCTCCAGGGCGTCTGCGGCCATTCAGCGCTCATGAACCCGCTGAGAGCAGCATTACCTCGGCCAGATCTTCTGGAATTTACCACTGGCTCTGATGTCTCTATAGTGGTTAAACATGAGATGTAATTCGTTTTGGGTAAATCTAATGGGCAGTCTTTGGTCTCATTAATCTATTATTTGTTCCAGAGCAAATAGTTTTGGCTGAGAACAAAGTCTCATAACATTATATTTTATATAACTTTAATGCTGTATATCAGAGCGCTGCCTTTGTACTTTTAAATGCATTGCCTAGCAACTTTTATGATGGCTGTTTAAATAAAGTTAAATATTATTATTCAATAAATTCATTGATAGCAGTATTTAATAATTGTTTTAGTATTGAGAAACAGTGTTTGTTTGTGTGTGTGTGTTTGTGATGGTGATTTTAGTTACATTACTGTGTGAGTCAGCAGTAAAGACTTTTATATTGAAAGAGACTGAAACAGGGTTATAAACAAGGTAGTTATTTGTACTATAAAACACACTGTTTTATTGTGAATATGAGATTGAGCTAAAGAATGAATGCTGTATCAGATGCAGGTAATTACTAACTCAGTCCAGATCTCTTTCTCATAATACTTTGCTCCACATAATAATAAAAAAAAAACTCCACAGAGTTTTTAATACACTAATACAAAATGTTTTAATGAAGCAACCCAACGTTCCTCCGTTACTAGTTCTAAAGTGACTTTTTTCAAATTAGTAACGGAGGCTTGGGCTGAGCTGTTACACTGTCAAACTGAGATTTGAATCCATGGTGGAAGTAGGTAGTTCTGCACAAAAGAGGGTTTTTAAAGACACTCCATTGCTGAGGCTCTTTTTTTTACACACTTGTGCCGTCGAACTGTTGTATAAATGAAAGCATGAAAGCAGACTAAATGAAAGCGTGTCCTCCAAGCCTTGCTTGTTCTTTTTAATCAGACCTGAAATGTCATGCATGAATTTGTACCTCAGTTAATAAGAGTTCAAATGAATTTTGCACAAATTACTTCTTGGAAGGCCACGCTAGCAGCCTTTCAAGATTAGCCATCAATATGACTGAGACGTATGATAGCGAAGCACCAAAGATGTTCTACAGATCTCATGATTGAAAGACACCGAGCGGAGAGGTTCAGGAATGAGTGATGTCAATCTCGATGGAAAAGAACATCAAGGGGAACTTGGCAAGAAGCCAGAGTTTAAATATGAAAAAGCATGTAATGAGTCTCAGAGGAGCTGCTCTCAAGCTCTGGAGAAAAAATGGCAGGAGATCGAGGCCGACACAAGGAAAGGATATTCAGGCGGAAAAGGAATCAAGGTCTCTGCAGCATCTTCCCCGAGGCTGTACCTCCACTGAGAAAGTGTCAAGAAGAGCGAGGGCGAGCGGGAGGTGTGGCGCTCTGATGGGCAGATAGATAAAGGCTGAGTGACTTCATCTACACATAATCTCACACACTGTGTGTCGAGCCCTGGACGTGAGACATTATATCTCCCAAAATACTGGCAGTGAGCTGCTACTGTACATCTAGATTAAATATGAACAAGGATATTGTGTTGAAGCACTCACTTTATCAAATACATGTGTATGTGAATAGAGGAATCAAGTGCTTTTATAAAGAATTCATTCTTTTAGTGCTTTCAGCTGTCGTAGTTTTGATTCATTGACCTCATATCTCGACTGCTTAATAAAAAATACATTACCTTTGATATATATTTAAGGTTGTGCTGTAAAAATTCACACACACACACATATACACATATATATATATACAGTGGGTATATCAGCGGCTAGCAATATCCAGAGGGCTTGACAAGAGAGGTAATCCGACAACATGAGCAACAGTCCAGGCAAGGTGCAAACATAGTCCGAAGGACAAGACGAAAGGATAATACAAAATACACAGGCAAGAATCTGAACACGGGAAAGCAGGCAGGGCAAGACTATGACTAGGAACTAAGAACTAAAAATGGCTTCGTAGAGTAGCTATCGCTATGAGTGATAAACGCTATACAATACTCGGTGTTGAATGGTGGTGTGAACTGATTTATATAGTGTGTGTTATTGGTAGCAGCTATGTGAGATTGGTTTCAGGTGAGCTTGTGATTAGTGCAGTGGAGCATGGGAAATGTAGTCCAGGGTGATGTGTAACAGTCTGTGTGGTGTGATAGTCAATATAATGGGAGGGCGACCTCTGGTGGCAAGCAGACGGAAGTTCATGGACAGGATTCGTGACA
>NW_015557134.1:2456645-2458455 GCF_001515605.1 Sinocyclocheilus anshuiensis
ACGGCCTCCATAGCCATGACAGGGCAGGACGAGGATTCACAGACGGTCTCCATTGCCATGACAGGGCAGGACGAGGATTCACAGAAGGCCTCCATAGTCGTGACAGGACAAACAGGAAGTTCACAGGTGGATACTATTGACACCTCTGGAGGTTCTGCAGCAGATGCCACCACCTCTGGAGGTTCTACAGCAGTACCATCAGGAAATAGAGAAAGTTCATTAATATTCTCTTTAACAGGACAGGTACAGCGTTCATCAACGGTTCCTTCGACCACGACATGACAGGCTGAGAGTGCATTGCTGGGCGCCACCACCATACAAGGAGCTGAATCGAGCGCCGCCGCCTCAGGAGGTTCTGCAGCACACGCTGCTACCTCTGGAAACATCATAGTAGGCGCCGCTGTTTCGAGAGTCTCAGTGGTGGTGTATGCAGCCCAAACACTCCATAAAGCGATCCCCATTATGGGAAGCGCTACAGACAGGGGAATAGATGTGACGTGACTCTGGACGAACAGCTGAGATGTGACGTGACTCTGGATGAACAGCTGTGACGTGACGAGACTCTGGAAGATCAGCTGTGACGTGACGTGACTCATGACGATCAGCTGTGATGTGATGTGACTCTGGATGATCAGTTGCGATGTGACGTGACTCTGGATGACCAACTGTGATGTGACGTGACTCTGGATGATCAGCTGTGATGTGATTAGACTCAGAATGATCAGCAATGACTTGACTTGACTCATGACGACTCATGACGATCAGTGATGACTTGATTTGACTCAGAATGATCAGCGATGACTTTACTTGACTCATGACGATCAACTGTGACTTGACTTGCCTCATGATGATCAGTGATGACTTGACTTGACTCAGAATGATCAGCTGTGACTTGACTTGGCTCACGAAGATCAGTTGTGACTTGACTTGGCTCACGAATGGCAGTAATGACGTGACCGGTTGTTGTGGCCGCCATTTTGTGAGTGCGCTCTGGTGCAGCCACCATTTCAGTCATAGATGCGGTGTTGCGTTCCTCCTCCGCGACACCCCCAGTGAATAGAGAGCCAACAGTCAACAAAGCATAGTCCATAAACTGACAGAGTGATGAACGCGGACCCTCGCGTCTAACCTTAGACTTCAGCGGTTGATTAATGCCATCGCAAAAAAACTCTATCAACAAACAGTCTGGTAAATCAGAGTAATAGGCAATGGCTAGATACTCTTGAATATAGTTCTCCAGCGAACGCGGGCCTTGTTTAAAAGTTAATAATATATGTGCTGTGTCCATACCTGGCCAATGTTCCTCTGAAAAGCTGCTGGATCCTTGTGTGGCCGAGTATTCTATGATGGAGGTGACGAGACGAGAGGCATGCGGATCCATATGCAAGGCTTTATTAAGAGACGTGGTCATAACAGGCATGGGTCAGACAATGGCAAACAGGTATATTGAGGACAAGACAGAAGAGTAATCCAAAACGGGTGTGGTCGATCAGCGGCTAACAATATCCAGAGGACTTGACAAGAGGGGTAATCCGACAACATGAGCAACAGTCCAGGCAAGGTGCAAGCATAGTCCAAATGGCAAGACGAAAGGATAATACAAAATACACAGGCAAGAATCTGAACACGGGAAAGCAGGCAGGGCAAGACTATGACTTGGAACTAAGAACTAAAAATGGCTTCGTAGAGTAGCTATCGCTATGAGTGATAAACGCTATACAATACTCGGTGTTGAATGGTGGTGTGAACTGATTTATATAGTGTGTGTTATTGGTAGCAGCTGTGTGTGATTGGTTTCAGGTGAGCTTGT
>NW_015557134.1:2458467-2484813 GCF_001515605.1 Sinocyclocheilus anshuiensis
TGTGGTGACGTGCAACAGTCAGTGTAGTGAGAGAGTCAATATGATGGACGAGTGACCTCTGGTGGCGATCGGATGGAAGTCCACGGACCGGATTCGTGACAATATGTGTGTGTGTGTGTGTGTGTGTGTCATATCATAAATAAATAAATAAAATACTATAATTCCCAAATAAATACTATAATTTTCTAATGATTCTTATTAGGGATGTAATGATTAACCGCGAGCCGGTTGAAAATCGATTCAAATATGTGACAATTCAAATCGGTTGAGATGCTAAACAAATCGCGATTCAGTTAGGGGTAGGAGTTTATATGAATGTTTGTGAGGGGAACTTACTGTCTTTAGAAAAGTTTAGATGGCATTTTTTCTTTTCATCTTGCCTCTGTATAATGCATATTAAAGGGATAGTTCACCCAAAAATGAAAATTTGATGTTAAGTGCAGCACTGCTTTGTTTACAGCGGGAACCAAGGAAACGCTTTAAGCGCCACCTGCTGGCAGAGAGTGAATCTGCGTCTCATTAAGCTCATCTGCTGCTTCTGTTTCATGCAGATATTTTCTATGTAGGCCTATAGTTTAAACAAACTGAAGTCAAATAATTCTGTTTTTGCTTCAAATTTCGAAATTATACAATCTAATTTAGATTAAAAACTGCTCATGTTGCATGTATGCAGCATCTTTGTTTGGATCATGATTAAAATGCAGTGGTTGCCTCTATTTAAATGGAAAGAGCACAGACAAAGCCTTGTTTTGTTTATATGAAGAGATTTATTTTATTTGTATTATTTATTTTCATTTGGGGTTTGTTTTAAAATTTCAATTTAGTTCTGTTATTTACATTTACATTATATTTCAATTTTGTCATTTAGCAAACGCTTTTATGCAAAGCGACTTACAAATGAGGACAATAGAAGCAATCAAAACCAACAAAAGAGCAATAATAAGTGCTATATTAGTATATTATTATAGTGTTATATTTCAATTTCACAAAGAAATGTGCAGCATTTTGTCCAAGCAATAATAAAAGGACAAATTTTATTTATAATTTGTCTTAAATCTAATTTTGTTAAAAAATGTGTGAATCGAATCGAATCGAATTGTGACTTGAGTGAATCGTTACATCCCTAATTCTTATATAATAACAGTAATAATAATAATACATTTTTAATAATAGCATCATTATTATTATTATTATATAATTTTAATGTTATCATGTTTTTATTTTATTTTTATAACATGTTTTTCCATATATTATATGAGATTCAACATGATTTGTATGTAATATAATTACAAAATATATGATTAATATAATTTGAGTTTCTTTCAAAATCTCTTTGTGTGTGTGTGTGTGTGTGTGTGTGTGTGTGTGTGTGTGTTCTCTCAAAAAACCCGGAATGCCTGCATTACATGCAAATAAGAAATAACATGAATTTGTGCATTTTAATGTTTTTGAAAGTCAAACGTACGGTGGCCGAGAAAGCTCAACGCACTGCAACTTAAGAAAACACATGCAAATTGAAAAAACACCAGCAAATTAAGAAAACATCTTCATCAGTTTGACAACACACCCGCTGCAAATCCTCACAACACATGCAAATGAAGAAACGCGCTGCAAATCCTCACAACACATGCAAATGAAGAAACGCGCTGCAAATAGCACGGACCACAACGGAAATGTTTCAAGGGGACCCAAAAAAGTGACGGACCCGGCTGGGATTTGTTTTGTGCAGTGGCTTTTTTTACATTTTTTTGTGAATTTCTGCTAGTGATTCCTTTTTTATTTTTTTTTTATTTTTATTGAAGATATAACATTCACAGGGGATACAGTCATAGCAATAAATTACATACACAACCAGAATACAAAACAATTTTTCAATTTGCATGTGTTTTCTTAAGTTGCAGCGCGTTGAGCTCTCTCGGCCACCGTAGTTGCTGGCCTTATTCCTCTCTGCCTGACATGCACACAGACCATCCACACGTGCAACAATGCTATCAGCCATGCCAGGCACGCAGGCCTCAGCACAATGTAAATTATTTAGCTGGGCTTGCTGGAGGCTGCAAGCGAATCATAACTCAAGACAAGCTGGGGCCATTTTGAGGGGTGACTATGGTTAAACGAAGCTAAACATCAATACAGAAAACCCTCACAACCCTAATGCCATCAAAAAGGATCAAATCAAACCATTCACACTAGCTCAAATCTCGCTATAAATGTTTGGCCATCAGTTCTCTGGACCAGAGGTGCACCTATCTTTTGTGGATTGCAGGTCTTGGCAAGGCTTCAAAGGTTAAACAACACTTTATGGATGCAAACCAACCCCAAGCCTCGCTAAACGACTTTAATTATGTATGGCTGCCAGGCCAGAGGAGCCAACAGACTACCTGAAGCAGTACCTCATTCCACTCATGTTCAATGTTTTGACATAAAATCCCAAGAAAGCTCTTCTTGCACTGTGTAAATGAATTAGGAATGAGGAAATAAATACCTCAAAGAAATGCTTGCTCGACACTGAGTTACCAAAGGTGCACTGAGTATTATGACAATTTTATTACTTTTTTTTTATCTAAATAGGAACCATGGGTCATATTTCGGACATTTGTGTTTATACTACGGCTGTTTTAGATACTGTTTTTGTCCTGAATAGCATGAGTGCAAATGTGATATTGATTTTATACAACAGTTCAATAAATAAGAAGTTAATTTGGTGTTATGTTTTAGAAACAATATTGTCTCTCTTCGCTGAATTTGCCATTGAATATATTAAGTTTAAAGCCACAGCAGATCTGGTGCGTGTCTCAACATACAATGATGATTGAATCTGTTTTAAACGAAACAGATGAACGATTCAATGAATGAAGAATGAATCAGGTGAATGATTCAATAGCCCATTAAAAAAAAGAGCTATTTACTTAAAGGGTTAGTTCACCGCAAAATGAAAATTATGCTGCGTTTTACTCACCCTCGAAGCATCCTAGGTGTATATGACTTAGGATGCTTCGAGGGTGAGTAAAACACAGCATCATTTTCATTTTGCGGTGAACTAACCCTTTAATTCCTGAATGAATCAGCCATTTGAATGAATCGAATGAATGAATCACTCAATGACTTACTCATTATGACATTTATCGCCACCTACTGACAGTTTTCGTTTCTTATAATTAATGTCTATTGTGTTTTTCACATTTAACACAATGAATTTTAATGAAGGTTTGGGGTCATTTCTCAACCAGATTTTATGTGTGATTAATTAGAATAATTAATCACCACATCCTGTAAATAATGAAAACATTTAATTGCTTGACAACCAGCCATAGTTTACACAAAAAATGCTTACATTTTTTATAACAATAGAATAAATGTGATAATCATATTCTTTATTTTTAAACAAAGCAGTAATCAGTTTATGGATTTTTAATCCGATGTACTATGGAATAAAAGATTTGTAGAGAGAGATACATTACTTAGCAGCAAAATAAAGCTTTAGCTGCATTAGTATTCATAGTGACACTCTCTGTGTGGTCAGTATGTCATTGTTTCTTCTTCATTTAAATATTAAACATTACATTTGCCCATATCAAACTCTTTGAAGATTCTAAATTATTCAGTTACCACATACCTTTGAGTACTTGGCATACATAAAATATAGACATATAGCGTTACGTGTGCTAGAGCGGATAACACTGACAATTTTACCTGTCTTGACAGAACTCCAAATCTGACAGAATAATAATCAAGCCAAAGAGAGATAGAGAGTTATTCACTTGTTTGTCCAGCTGGTGTTAAACTCATAGTCGTGCATGTGTTTTTTGAGGTGAGTGTGTGTGTTCGTGTGGGGATGTTCTCTGCAGGACAGCCGCCATGTTTAGTGAGGCAGTTTGCTGTCTAATTACGCACTGCAGGAGTGACCTTCCATAGACCTCCTTCTCTCCAGCCTCAGGTACGAGCAAAACAGGCAATATTTCCTCTAAACAACTACACTACACTGAACTTTGATAATGGCAGCTTTGGTTTTCCATTAATATTTGAATGTGAAGTCAGTCTCAGGAGACACCTTGTTGTCCCCTACCATGGTTTAGTTTTTTTAATACATTTGAGAGCTTTACCCATGATTTGATTCCTGCTAAAAGACACCAGCATGTATTTCCATGCAGGTCTGGGCTGGTTCATGCTGGTGGACCTGTATTTATATGCTTTTGACAAGTGAAACTTATGTAGACCAGCATAGTCTTTCTGATGACAGTGGTACCAGAAAAAATGGACTCTATGAACGCTGATTGCCTAAAATCTGAAATTCAAAGTTTCCGGTATTGTATTTTCCCATAACAAAATGTGAGAGCATACTCTTTCAGTCATATATGTCGATCACAAATATTAATATTCTAGCATAGTATATTATATGCATTATTAACTACTACATAACCTTTTAGTATGTTATATGAAAACATGCCATTTTAGTTCCAATTTAGTTTCATTTAATTCCTAGCTTTAAAATTGCCAAATAGCTGTCTGTGTGAGAGGTGCTTCAAAAATGTATAAACAATTTATATACAACCCAGCAGGCACACAACATCATAAGATGTTGATATTTGGTTACATTTTGGTTGCGACGTTTGGTGACCAAAATTCTATGTCAAGTCAACGTCTAATGTCAATGTTAATTTGATGTACAATACCGACGTCAGCTGACGTTTATATTTGTTGTTTTTAGGCTGTGTAACCAAAATCCAATGTTAAGTCAACGTCAGATTGGCATCAAATACTGAAGTCAACCCGATTTTCATTCTCAACCAAAATGCAATGTCTGTCCAACGTCAACCTGATGTTATATTGACGTCCTGTTCCTGCTGGGCAATATTCAGTGGACCTTTTTAACCTGCAAAATGTATCTAATGTGACTACAGCTTGGCTGTATCTGAAATTGACCCCATACCCTTATTCACACTTCCCTACATTACTCCACTAATATAGCCCAATGAATGAGTGAATGAAAACAGGTGAGTGAATTCTGACACTGAGTGTGCTGGAAGTGCTGCGGACATCTGGTGAAATGGGGGAATTCATTTGGTAAAACACTTACAGTTCCCTAGCGGCTAGCTAGGTTGTGCACTCATTATTGAGGTGCATTGGGGGATTTAATAAGTGCACTCAATACTGTCCACTATGATTTCGGACACCACTACAAATGGCTGTCCCCTCACGTATAGGCTAGTGCACTATACAAGGGGGTGATTTAAGACACAGCCTTGGAAATGATCATGCATAGACTCTTCTTTCTTAACAACAATTCTTCTTCAAATCTCTCAAATTTCAATTGTGTTTGCAGTTAGCATGTTGCTAAGCTAACTGTGTACGTGCACGCACATAATATTAATACATTTAGATTAATCAGGTTAACTGATTAGGCATTATTATATTTGACTTGACTTTTTACTGAGTTCTAAATTCAGAGAAACTATACAAAAACATGTCATTAAAGCATTATTACAGCATCAAATTGGAGAGCATGCATGCATACGAAGGACGCGTTCAATCTGGAATGGGCAAAACTGCGCGAACAAAAACACATGAGGCATAAAAAACAGGCTTTATTCTAGAGAAAGCAAGTCATACGAAGCGCAAATGGACCCTTTTAACAAGACTGTGATGACGCGTTTAAACGGTCATCAGCACTGTAAAATCCTGTAAAGTTTTTTATATTTCGATTAAAAAAAAATGTATATACAATTATAACACTATACTTTGTGTTATAATCGCCTTTGCATCAAATGACAAAAAACTAGTTAACGCTAATACGAGAGTGTTTCTAATGCAGCATCTATGGGTGGGACAGTAAATTTGACATCGTTCTTCTGACTGCCATTATAAGTCTCTCTCTCTCTCTCTCAATTTTTTTTTTACTTTTTTTGAAAGTCGTGAAAACACTATTGCAGAGTTTTCCTTTTGCTATTTGAGCAAATGGGAATGCAAAAAATATGTCTGTGGTACTCTCCCATTCACTGCTCTCGAAGTTAACCCAACTATGATGACTTCCGCTGCTGAGAAACCTGGAAATGTGAAAAGGGCTGCATCCGAAAACTTAGGCAGCTGACTTGCTGCCTCGCTGCCATATGAGGCAATAACTTTGCAGGCAGCATTTTTGCACAAAGGCACCTCATGAAACTGATTCTGAGGCAGGCTTCTGAGGCAGCGTAACGGTTTAATGATCTACAAGAAAATAGAATGAGTTTTTATGATAACTAAACAAATATTTAATTACTATAATACTGATTTCTCGCTAGAAATAACATCAAAAGTACAAAAAGTTAGTCAGAAATATACATTTACACACAAACTGACCACCAAATGCAACTTTCAGACGCCATCTTTATTTTTTAGCTCAACCGTCACGGAATGGAACGCACAGAATTGTGGGATATCAAAGGCAGCGAAGGATACATCTATGCTGCCTTCAAAATTCGACCGGAAGAAGTTACCTCCGGAGACAGGAAGTAAAGCAGAATTTGGATTCGGACGTGCCTTGATGCCTTCCTGCCTTGGAATGCTGCCTCCGAAGGCAGCATTTTAGAGTTTTCGGTTGCAGCCAAGGTGTACGTATAAAACAAACTGCTGCACCTTTGGACATGTTTTTTTATTATTATTATTTTAATGTGACGCGCCATGTTAAAAGCATGTCTCTGACCGCTGAACACCGGTCAAGCAAGTGACGAAAATAGTAAATGTGCTTATTACCTGCAGCAGGGTTTCTGACGTGTTTTTCTATGAGTTGGTCACCGAGACTTTAGCAAGACTGCCGTGTTTGGAACAACTTTGGCATCGCGAAAACGAGTTGTAATGCTGTAAAGTTTGCAGTTCGCTAGGTTTCATAACAGAGCCAAGGAGTGATAAGCAAACTCAATGAGTGTAAACAGAGCTTAAAGAAACTGTCTAAATGTTTGTCTGGCTCTTAAAGCGAACATTCCCCATATCTAGTAACTATAAAAGACCAAAATGAAACGCATTCAAATCAGTGTTTACAAGATGACCACACACGATGACATAAGTGAAAGTATAAACACAAATAGCCTACTTCACAATGCGCAGATAATGCTGCCGCCATGCTTGAATTCCACCCCTCAATGTGATTTAATTAACGTTTGATCTGAGTGGAATATGAAACAATATCATTTAATGACCTTTCATAATTGCTATGACACTGATGGGACAGGTAATTTATTTGAAGGTCTCTTTTCCTTCCGCTGTTTCCTCTGATGGTCTCTCCATGCCAGTTTTGTTTGCATATCTGGGCATTATGATGAGTGGCGCTTGTTCAACACTGATGGTTTTGACAGGCAGGGCTGTATCAGCAGAAACACAGGCCATAAATCGCCCTGGTTTCAGATTCCGCAAGGTTCTGTGGGGCTATAAATGAACCTGGTCACCCAAGATGAAAACATTGCACACACTGCTATAAAGCATTAAGAAAATCAAATACTATATATACAGTACTGTACATCAGTAGAAATTAATACGTTTAATATTTGACTTAACTGAAATCATCCACAGTTTGAACTATTATGGTGGTATAAAATCAAATGGATATAGAATAAAATTGTAGTCGCTACAATAAGTACTCTATTTGATGGTATAAAAAATGTCATATAATACCTCATTTCAAAAAGTAATTCTACCTTGAATGTTACAGAGAAAAATAAAGATGGGTTGCTGTTTGCTGTTGTCTTTCAGACCATAGTGGTTAATTTGTAACTGTGATCTATGCTTTTCACTCTGCAGTAAGTTACAAAAGGATCCATATGTCCTTTTCCTGTAAATCCAATCCCAGCATCCTATGATTCTCTGTTTAGATAACAGCTCTCCAGATTGGGACACAGCTTGTGGCAAAGGTTGGGAAGGTCCACACACACACATACTAAAACACACTCAAGCACAATGTTGCACACGCTCTCGAACTGAAGTGCCACCACACTTCACAAGTCTTGTCAACAAACCAACGAAACATCTGTCATTTTATTTGCCGCAGTTTGGCGAGTTTGATGCTTCAACTTTAATGTTATTTCACGGTTTGGCGAAAGTGCAACAATCACCACCTGGTGATTGCTCAACCTTTTAATTTTTGAACAGGGATTTGTTAAGAAGACAAATAGAAGAAAACCACTGCTGCATGTCTCTAGCCTTTCATCAGTGCTGAGGCACAGACTCCCCATCAAGCACAAAAGTACCCTTATTTTCTAGGGGGGTGCGGGGGTCTGGACCCCAGGGAGAAATGTTTTTATCTAAAACAGCACCAAAGCAGTCTGGTTACTTTGAGAGCAGCATTTTTATATTTTCTTGAGAACTTCTGTGATCTATCTATCTACAGCATACAGGGGAAATCCACTATATTCTACTTTGTAAAAATATATTGCACAAAATGTATTTAGGCATAAATATTTGTGTACTTGAATTGCATATGAAATTCCCATTCATTTGGGTTACACAGTTTTAACATATAGAAAACTAATAAACTTAATGTGATGCATATTTAGCAGTCATGCATGAAAGATAGAGCTAATAAACTGAATGTGATTTAAATACACAATAACCATGTATACATATTTACTTTCAGTACATTTCTTTACATTCTTCCAATCAACATTTTAAATAATTGAATATTGATTGTTACAGCTAGCTATACTGTAACCATGTTCATACTTTTTAACTAAATACATAATTGTAAATAATAATAATAAATAACTGATTTGACAGCCTTGACATGTTTCTTACCCGTGTCATTTATGTATGTCTGACAAATATGCATCACATTACGTTTAGTAGTTTGTTTATGTTAAAACTGTGTAATCCAAATACATTTCCAATACATAAATCTTACATTTACACCTTGAGTGAAGTTTCATTCAAAGAAATACACAAATGGTCAAAATATGTCAGAGAGAGAAAAAACAAAACAAAACAAAGCAAAAACAAACCGATAAATAATATTCAAAATACATTTGTATAAATCACTTTTAGATATAGTATATTAATACATAAATAGCAATACATAAAATGATATATAAATAACAATATATGATATTGCTTTCTACAGTATATATGCTTTTAAAAATCATCCAACACAATGGGATTTCTATGAACAGCTCATTATGAAATACGAATTTAACCTCAGTAAAAGTCAACAATTATCCATATGGCAACTGTGAAAAAGTAATTGCCCTCATAAATCAACAAAATTTTCATTGATAATTAAATTTAGGAGGCTGAACACAGGTGTAGCGTCTGGACCAATCAAACACACAATTTTTCATTTGATTTAACAAATAAGTTATTCATTAGATTAACAAATCGTCACAGTCCCCTCACCCAATAAACTGTTAATTATTAATATTTCCCCATGAGCTGATTCGTTACACAGGTAGGCCTTTCTGTTGAGTTTAAATTGCATATATATTGAACCATTCAACCAAAGAGAAGTGCTCACCTCAAAGCTTCATACTCCACATTCAATTCCTCAAAAAAAAAAAAAACGCTGAGAAAATAAAGTTTTTTTAAGAATATCAGTTTGGAAAGGGTTACAAAGCCATTTCAAAGGTTCTTGGACTCAATTGAACCACAATGTGAGTCATTACTTTCAAATGGAGGAGGTTCGAAGTGGTGGTGAACACAAAAGTGGCCAACCTGCCAAAATTTCTCCAAGGGCATTGTAGCTCCCCCTCGGGAAGTTTCAAATAAATCCCAGAATATGTTTTCAAAGAACTGCAGATATCTCTAGCATCAGCTATAAGGTCAGTGTTCACGACTTATAAAGAGAACAATAGTTCTCTATCAAGAGTAGCAAGGCGAAAAACCACTGCTTGCCAAGAGGAACATCAAAGCTCATCTCATGTTTGCACCTGGATGATCCCTGATTGAATTCTGGGAAAATATCCTATGGATAGATGAGTACCGCTAATACAGCATTCTACTGCAAGAATGTCATATCTATAGTGAAACATATAGTGACAGCTTGAGTCTGTGTGAATGTGCTGCTGTCTTGGGAACTGGATGACTTATCACTGCAGGAAGCATAAGTTCTGCTGTATACCAGGCAATTCTTACGGAGAATATCCATCCATCTGTGCATAAGCTGAAGCTTAAGTGTAACTGCGTGATGCAGCCAGACAACAAACCAAAACTCAGAAGTAATTGCAGATCTGAATGGCTGAAAGGAAACAAAAATGCAAGATTTAGAGTAGTTTAGTCAATGTTCTGACCTGAATATTTTGAGAGCTGAAAAAGAGCAGTTCATTTTAGAATAAATGGTATTCTACTGGTATCTGGTATCTACTGGTTTGTCACATTTAAAGCAGTTCGGCAAAAAAAAAATGGGCCAAGATTTCTTATTTTTTATTTAATAATAATATTAAATAGGATTAAATGAGTTTAAATGAGTAAATGGCTTCATATATATATATGAAGCCATTTACTAATTTAAACTCATTTAAATGAGAGTTTTATAGTTGATATAGTAGAAATGACATAATGTTTTGGAACATGTCAAACCAACTTAATCAAAGCGCAATACCTGGGCGAGACTCTGAACTGTGTGTGTCTAATGCTGTCTCACCCTCTCTCAAGTTTTGATGGTTGAAACTTAGTTTTTTTAAGAAACAAAGGGTTCCAGATTTAGTCTTTACTTGTTAGTTCTGTAACTTTCTATAGGCCATTAAAGTCTTTATTGCAAACTTGGATGGCTACATACAAAATAAACAATAAAGAAATAGTTCACCCAATAATGAATATTCTCAGGCCATCCAAGATGTAGATGAGTTTGTTTCTTCATTGGAAAGTGTTTGGAGAATTTAGCACTACATCACTTGCTCACCAGTGGATCCTCTGCAGTAAATGGGTGCCTTCAGAATGAGAGTCCAAACATCTGATAAAAACATCACAATAATCCACACCACTCCAGTCCATCAATTAACTAATTCATATCTTATGAAATGAAAAGCTTTGTTTTTGTAAGAAACAAATCCATCATTTAGGCATTTTTATCTTTAAACCATTGCTGACTACCTCATTTTCTGCCCCCAAGATCTAAAAACAATAAATAAATAAATAGTTTGGCCAGTAGATTACTGTATTCTTTCCAAGCTGTACTTATTCAATAAGCTGACTGTGTGATATATATTTAAAAATATATAATAAAAAATACTGCAGAACACCATTGCACAATTGCACTTGCTGTTCCTGAGTATACAGTATATTGGTTTTCTTGGACATTAAGTCAATACTTTAAAATGGTAATAACACTTGATTATCGCAGACGCCCTGGATTTAGCTTGATGTTTCCTCCTTCTCGTGATGTAAGCCTGGGCAGATATCTAACTATAATGTCAGCATGTGAAGCAGCAAAATGAAAGATAGCACTGAAAGAAAGCACTACATGGGACAGGGGCAGCTGCCAGCATCATAACTTCACAGGGCATTAATTGTTTCACCGCTGTCAGCAGGATTGTCTCTGCTCGTTGAACCCTGGCCAAGGAGCGGCCCATCAGCCAAATTGGAGTCCAGTATGTATGTAAGTAAGAGTTCCAGGGAATGATGTTTTCACATTACAGACCGAGGTGTCAAGCTCAATTTCTGAAAAAGTGCTGAGGCCAGGTAGAACTCTCAGCCTCTGGTAATATTCACAGCAGTGAATCAAAATGTGCAACTGACAATTATACCTACTTACAGAATGACAGCTAGCTCAACAATTGATCAGAGTACGTTTTTAGTGTTCATAAAAATGTATGCAAATTAATAGATTCCAGTTTTTCTTGCTGGGCAAAAAAAAAAAAAGAAGAAGCTCCCACAGATTTACATGAAAAGCTCAATATATTGCTGCCAGAACATTACAGAGACCTGCAACCATTCTGGGGTGCGTTTCCCAAAAGCAACTATGGTCGCAAGTTCCATCGTTACCAATAGATTTCAATGGAACTAACTACCATAGTTAGCTAACTATGCTTTTGGGACAAACACCCCTGGATAGCAACCATCCAGAGTGCTCTATTAATTGTGCAACCAACTGATATAAAAAACTCAGAATACTTAAAGGAATAGTTCACCCAAAAATGAAAATGTACTCACCATCAGGCCATCCAAGATGTGAATTTTTTTCTTCCATGGAAAAGACTTAGCATCACATCACTTGCTGACCAATGGATCCTCTGCAGTGAATGGGTGCCGTCAGAATGAGTTTTCAAACAAATTTTTTTCTTCCATGGAAAAGACTTAGCATCACATCACTTGCTGACCAATGGATCCTCTGCAGTGAATGGGTGCCGTCAGAATGAGTGTTCAAACAGCTGATAAAAATATCACAATAATCCACACGTCATCTACACCACTCCAGTCAATCAATTAACATCTTGTGAAGTGAAAGGCTGCATTGCTTTTGGCTAAAATAGAAAACTAATCTATCCATAACATTGCTTTCACAAGTGAAATCTGAATCAGGAGAGAAATATGCAGAGATTACGCAGTATTTACAAGCAAAATCAGTCCAAAACAGTTCTAAACAAATATTTTGGTAGATTCTGATGTGAGAGGACAACAGAGGGTTGACTTTTTCACTGGTCAAATCTTTATTATGGATTATGGATTTTTTTTTTGTGTGACAAAACTACAGTTTAAAGTTAAAATGTCTCAATAATTGATTTGCTTCTTACAACTACAGTTTTGTTTTTATTTCATAAGATGTTGACCGATGGACTGGAGTGGTGTGGATTACTCGTGATTATTGTGATGTTTTTTATCAGCTGTTTGGACTCTCATTCTGACGGCACCCATTCAAGCAGTGATGAGAACATCTACCAAAACCTACAAAAAATATTTGTGGTCCTGAGGTGGATAAACCAGCATAGTCAGGAACACACTTTCTCCTGCCATGACCTCTTTCTGAACTGTTGTTAAAGACTGCTGCTGCCTGGCCTCGATTTCCAGGCAATTGTACAATTGCTGAGACTCAGTGCACAGGGATAAGCTGTTCTCTTTAAAGACAGGCAGGACATGTTAGAAACACAAGCCTCCTTCATTTTTGGAAACAACATGTCTCTTATTCAGGCATTCACCTATTATATAATATTTAATATATAAGATGGTCAGCTTCACAGTAATTGGCTTTGCTCAATCAGTTCACAGCCTTGAGAGGTTAAATGCTTTTGTTAACTGGCTTGTTAGTTTGAAGGGGACACTTGATGGACAGAAATTGCAGGGTTGCGCTAATGATGAAGCAGGAAATAGCAGTGCCACTCAAACGTTTCCTTTGCAATGAGGACAACCACAGCCAATCAGATTCCAATCCATGTGAGAGCCCATAATAATTGATTAGACTGTCATTGTGGAATTCATAACAACAATGTCAATCAAACCCAGGGTCTTTAGGTGCGCTTGTATCAAATGAAAAACAATCTGAAATAATTAATAAAATAATTAATAACATTATATATTTAGACAAAACATATTTAATACCTGGAAAACAAGGGATGACTGATAAGTATATCCTTTATTTAGCGACTTACCATTTTAAAAACACAGCTACTTAAAAATTAACCTTAGTATGCTTGTATATTAATGTTATACCAAATGTCAAAAATCAAAATCCAAAAAAAAAAAAAAATATCAATATCTAAATTTATGAGTGAACCCAAGACTGCTAAATGCTAATTATCTTATTGGCTGTGTGAGCAAACTACATTTCCCACCATCCTCTGTGTCAGCAGGAGAATGATAAAATACACAGGTAAATCATCCATTAGCTATGAATAATCTGCTGTAAATGAAGTTGAAAGAAAGAGAGATATGAAATTGTACAGTGTGTAGATTGTATTTAATCCAAAACCACATGCGCACGTCATGACGTATGGCGATTAATAGTTATGTCCACGTGCACCAGAACGCAGGAATTACTCGAACAAAATAGTTTCATTTATCTCCCCATAAATCATCTAAAGCGTAAAAAGGAACATAAAATCAGTACATAAAATATTTGGAGATTTCTGATAATGTCTTGCTGGGTAGAGAAATTGACATTTCTCTTCAGCTGGATCGTTGTTTGTTCTTCTTTTACGTTAGTCGAGCTAATAGACTTGTTGTATCACCCACTCGTTTTCCAGTGGAAATATCGAGTGAGTGTGAAATGAGAGGGGAAGAGATTGCTGCTGGAGATGTCGGTTCGCCAGAAGAGGGCATTCGGATGCTGTCTGACAAAGTTATGGTGCGACAGGCGGTTGTGGTTAACCACTCACAATCCTGCTGCATCTCTGTACTGTCGGGAACCGTACAGGAGAGGAGAAACATTCCCGATGGAGTAACACTTCTAAACAGTATACTATGAGCGCAGTAATTTTGGACTGGATTGAAATCTTCTAAACATCCTAATTCACAATGACATTATAATATCCACGGATTAATCTACGGTAAGCATCATCCTTTCGGGAAAGACAAGACAGTATTTGCGCAGTATGCTTCGATGGAATATACTGAGGCGGAAGGGGATTGCTGGGATTTCCATAAGTTTGATTTGTGGTAGATAACTTGGATGTGGAATCGCCCGTCTTCGGCTCAGTTTGTGACTTGAGGTATAATTTTAGGATGTAAAATGGGTTCTTTCTGTTCAAGTGGATGCTTATGATGATAATTTTGTTTTGAGGGGAATTGAAAGATATGGTCAGTGGTCAGTCAGGAGAGACTGAAGATTTCCCGCGCCTGCTCTGCGGTGGAAGACTACAGGCGGGCGCTCGTGGAAGAACCGAACCATCCGAAGAGAGCGCGTGCCATGCCGTTTCGGGTCTCGAGCGGTAGAAAGCTGTAAAACCTGTGGCCAGGGGTTGACTGAGACGCGGTGATGGGTAAGTTTGCGTATTCTCACTTGGTCCTAAGTGAACGTGGAAACCACGGTGGATGTTTTATGGGTTGATAAATTGGAGGGAAATTTCCTGTAGTTTTATTCATTTTGCAGTGTAATGTGAGCTGGCTTCAGACGGTGTGCATGCAGTAAAACTAAAGAGATTGATGTAACGTTGCTCTGACAAAGCACAAAATGTTCATGCATGTTTATGCATACATTCACTGGGTGTTCTCCTTAATTTGCATGTATCGATTTCTTGTACATTTGATAATCACACATATTTCTTGCTCACATTTGACCGTGCGTTCACTTCAGCTCACAGTGGTTTGATTCTGGTTTAGGCACAGTCAAGTGCATCCCTCTGTTCGTTTATTTGATGGTCATTTATTCAGTGTTTTATGACCTATAGGCATTGTTTGTTTTTTTTATGTTTAAGAGTATGATAACTAATATGCATAACTGATTTTTTTTATTATAATAATATCTAAATGATCACTGTACTACAGCAAAACAACATTATGTGTGAGTGGTTTATTTAATATTTTTTTCTGCTACTAATATATAATTGTAAAATATTTAAAACGAGATTCTAAAACGTTTTTATAAAAAAAAACTCGATAAAACATTATTGCTTTTATTTATGACATTATATGTAGATCATCTCAATTATAGAAATTTCATTGCAATATGTGGTTTGGACTAGGCTACTATAGGGTTTAGGGCTAATTGCTAAGCAACATATTTCTTAATCGAGAATGAATGGTCCTTATCTAAAAAGTTGAATGTCCAAACAATATATTAAATTATGTTATTATTTACTTATAAATGCTGTTGTTAGGTGCTCTTCAATTGTGATCCACCAAATGGTGCCATTCATCCATAAATCTGACAACCAATTGAGTTGAAAAGTGTGAATATTGGTAAAAATATTGGTCAGACTGATTATTGGCCTATCTCTGTTCTTCATCTCTCACTGATTTAAAGAGCAGACTGATGCCAACTCATTGATTAACACTGGAATGCTAATTGAACCTCATTTTTTGGCAGCAAGGCAATTTCTCAAGAGTGTGCCTGTGCATTATTGATAGTGAGATCGTACACAGATAGTTGATAATCTTTTGTAGATTTCAGACTTGCATGTGCTGTTGGAAAAGATGCACATTATGTGCATGCATTGTGGTATGTGTGCACATTGTTTGCAACGCAAGTGTGCATACAATGCCTGGAGCGCTTAATGAATTGTTGTTCAGTTTGCATAATTAGCTTGTTTGAGCAATTGTGTTATTTCTTCATTTTCAAAGGAAGGCGACACAACAGATTTTGTGTATTGACAGAAAACAATGAGGACACAATCAGTATGCATTGGATAAGTGTTAACAGTGTCTTTAGATATTAATCTGTTTCATTTGCATTTGGTAAAGGATGCATACTAGTTATATTCCTTGCATATTTCTCATGATTTCTAGACTCATAATTTAACTAAGAACTGTGATTAACTGTAAGCCACAGACCTTCTCATGGCCACATTAGAGTACTTGATTATAAATGTGCTTTCAATCATTTTACAGGGGCTATTTGACAGATATGTGACCTGCTCTGATTGTTATTCGTTAGCGATGTGCAGCAAGATGGCCTTCCACAGCTCGTAAAATGATGAGCTATGCTTGCTGCTTTGCGGCACTGTAGTGGGAGATTTTGACAGCAAACATAAAATAACCAACCTGGCAAAAATTTTGGAGCATCGCTGTGAAGGGTATGTAGGCCTGTGCAGAGGCAAAATCAGTTTTACCAAGAGAGGAAAAGGTGTAGTTGCATCTAAAATAAGAAAAGTGGCAGTGCAAGTTTGCTACAAATTAATTTTCATTAGACTTCTCTTGGATCATTACGTTTATCAGCATCATTTCATTAGCAATGTCATTAAGCTGATACAGTCTGATTGTCTGGATAGTATGAATAAGAGCCAGTGACGTAATTACTTTATTGTACCGCAGCCTGCTTGTGCATCAGTTGTTGGCAACTGTACACTCATGGTTATCGACACCTCTTTGCTTTGTTTTTTTAATCACTGCAGACATGCAGAAATATAAGAAGTTCCTTGCGATAAATAAGAAAATATCAAATCAAGTGGCTTTTTATTTTGGAAAGGAAAGATGGCACAAACTTTTCAAAAAACAAAACATCTCACAAATAGCCTAGACGTTTGTTAGATTTGACATGATGTGATAAGAAGAGATATGCTTTTCTAAATTAAGACAGTTATTCAGATGTTTTCTGATTATCAACTTGGTCAGTTTTATCAGCTGATTAAAACTAATTGCAAAAATGGCTAAGAAATGTGTAGTTAAATCTGAGATCTAGCATCATTTGTTGAGAAGAGGGTTTGCTATTTAGTTGTCATGTGCAGTGATTTCATCCATTTGTAGGTATAATGGAAGTAATTTTTTGAGGCCACTCTATATTATAATCATGAACAGGAGGTGTATTAATAAAGTTCATGACCATTCAAATGTTTGGTTCTGATATGCTGTTAAATAGAGTACTTTATGAATATTTTCTCCTTTTCAACCTCAGAGAACATCTGGCAGAATTACTGTAACAGTACTGATTAATCTAAACCGTTCAATTCCATGCATTTGGTTTTAAAATGTTGTTTGGATGGGTCTGAAGTCATTTTGCTTTCAGGCAAAATGGATGTTTTGATATTTCATAACCACTTTAATGAATTCTTATGACAATATTAATGTGTCATAGCCACATTCTTCATCTCGTACAGACATATAATGCCTTAGGAACTTAATTTCAAAATGTAATTTCTAGCAAGCTTTGTAAAAGTTTTTGCATCAGGGATAGAATTGAAACCCTTTTACAGCAACACAGTGTAGGCACGAAGGCCAGAAAGATGCAGCACAAATGATAAAATCCCATTACTGGAAAATGTCCAGGCTTTGGCCAAGACCTTCACAAAAAGAACATGTGTATTTTACCCAGACCTCTAACCTCTTGAGCCAATGTTTAGTCGGGAATTTACTGCTGATATAATGCCTCGCTTCACCCCCCACCTCCCCCATTTATTTTGACTATAACAACACCTAGGCTTTCCTTTGTGTATTAAGGAAAGATGAACAAAGGCTGATAGCAGAGTCACTGAGCAGCCAGGCAAATATAACTGATTTGGTTGACTGACAATCATTTAGATTATAATTAGGGACTGATAGGATGAATGAGGAATATCTCTCAGGACATTTCCTTTCATACTGTAGTGGGCTTGTGTCCAAGCTCATTGGAGGACTGGCTTGCTCTGATAGCATGTTTGCCATTGCCAGAGAGAAGAATTAAACAACATAGCATGACTGGATTGATTTGCACAATCACCACTGTTAATTGAGTCCTGTGTGGTATCATATTGCTGTATAAATGTAATACTTCAAGGGTTTATAATCACAGAACAATTACAATATTTCTTCTCTCATTAGTCGCCTTAATCTCTGCTTTGTAACTGCTCAATAATTAGGGCAGGGTATTGTCAACTACCTCACAATATGATGCACATCATTTTGCACATTTCACGATTCAACACATTGCAATGCATCACAGCTCCCTAATAGGATCATGATTGAATTTGCGCCAAAAAAGTGAGAGAGATGCTCTGTCAGGGAGAGTGCATATGCTGTTTCAAATGTGTTTCAAACTCTCTTGCTGTTTGATTTACTTTTGCCCACTATTGTGACTAATACTGTATGTACTAATTGAATACAAGTTTAATTAAATAAATCCCTTTTTAAGTAGCACGATTTAGGTAAAACCCTATTAATTTGTGTATTTGTATAATCAGGAAGTAAGTAGTGTTTTCTTTTTCCATTTTAGGCTTTGCCATGAGGCACCGCTGGTTCATGGTGCCACTGCTAATGCAGGCATGGCTGTCTGCCACCCCTTGCTCTGGTGAGCGTCCTTGCCCTCGGAGCTGTCGATGCGATGGCAAAATTGTATACTGTGAGTCTAGCGCATTCCGTGATGTTCCCAAGAACCTCTCAGGCGGCTGTCAAGGCCTGTCTCTGCGGTATAACAGCTTAGCAAGCCTGAAGGCAGGCCAATTTGTTGGCCTCAACCAGCTCATTTGGCTGTACCTGGACCACAACTACATTGCCAATGTGGATGCACGTGCTTTTCAAGGGATACGGAGGCTCAAAGAGCTAATATTGAGCTCCAACAAGATCACACTGCTACATAACACCACATTTCACCTGGTACCAAACTTGAGGAATCTGGACCTTTCCTATAACAAGCTACAAGCTCTACAACCAGGGCAGTTCCAGGGACTGCGCAAGCTACTCAGCTTGCACATGCGCTCCAACTCCCTTAAGAATCTTCCCTCTCGCCTTTTTCAAGACTGCCGTAATCTTGAATTCCTTGACCTTGGCTACAACCGACTGCGCAGCATTACTCGCAATTCAATGTCCGGCCTGATGAAGCTAACTGAGCTGCATATTGAGCATAACCAGTTCTCTAAAATCAACTTTTTCAACTTTCCACGCTTCTATAACTTGCGTGCTCTTTACCTACAGTGGAACCGCATTAGGACCATGAGTGAAGGCCTTACATGGACCTGGACATCATTGCAGAAGCTAGACCTTTCAGGAAATGACCTTCAGGAGATCGATGCAGAGGTGTACCGGGCCATGCCGAATCTGCAGACGCTTAACCTGGATTCAAACAAGCTTGTCAATGTGTCTCAAGAAGCTGTGGATGCCTGGACCTCTCTGACAGCAATTAGTCTGGCAGGAAACATGTGGGACTGTGGACCAGTTGTGTGCCCACTGGTGGCCTGGCTGAGAACCTTCCGTGGAAACAAAGAAATTAATATGATTTGTGCATCACCCAAAGAAGTCCAAGGGGAGAAGGTTATGGATGCTGTTGACGCCAATGGGGTTTGTAGGGTTGCCCCTGCTATGCCATCAACTGTAATTGTTCCCTCTACCCCTTTTATCACCTTTGCCCAGACCCCAGCCAGCTCTTTCATCCCGACTCTAAAATCTGGAGACAGCAGAAGGGGCCAGGGGACATCCTTGGAAGATACCACCTCTTCTGCACCTTCTCAGCCCGCTGTCCCACCACCTGAGCAAGACTTTGAACCCGTATCATTCCACAAGATAGTGGCAGGAAGTGTTGCCCTCTTCCTGTCAGTTGCCATGATCCTCCTCGTAATTTATGTGTCATGGAAGCGCTATCCAAGCAGTGTTAAGCAGCTACAGGAAAACTCGGCTGCTGCTCGCAAACGTCGGAAAAAGTCACGGGAGACAGAGCGCACACTCAGCACACCATTGCAGGAGTACTATGTGGACTACAAGCCTAATAACACAGAGGGCACGGATGTGCTGGTCAATGGTACCGGGCCATGCACCTACACCATCTCTGGCTCCAGAGAATGTGAGGTAAGACTCCACAAAGCTTATTATTCATCGGATTTGGTGTAAAACAAGGTACATTTTGTTACTGCTTTTAAGAAGGTCCTTCACTTCTTGTGCTGTTTTGATGCCTTTTTTTGGAGATTGTTATTGTTGGATAAAAGTATGTGTGGTAGGGATATGTTTTTGGCAGGGATATTTTAGGAATGACATGTTTTTTAAATGTTTTTGGCACATTGTGTGGTTTGTTTAACCCTGGATGAGGTGTGAATTTACAATTGCATATTGATTTGTTAGTGCATATTTAATAATTCCTGTTAATCCAGTTGACTTTAGTCTTTTAGGAGCAGTTGTATTTTGGGGTGTGGTAGGACATTGTATTTTTACACTGATACGTCTACCTGCAATATCTTTTTCTACCTGTGAGGCATCTACTTGAAGGTGATAGGATGGTTTTTAATATGCTTTGTCATGCAGGCTCTTGCTTGTTCTTTTATCCCAAAGAGATTTATGATTCTTTGAAAATTTTAGTTACAGTAATCACAGGATGACAAACTTCCTCTACTATTTATTTGTCCTCATTAACATATGTACGCTCAGCGATTCCCAAGACCGTAATGAAATGGTTTTGTCTATGGGGAACTTCAAACACATCCTGTTAATGAAAACACCTTCTAACCATCCTTCTAATCCTGACTCTTTTACACTTATTGGTTCTTTCAATACTGTTTGATCCTTACACATAGTGTGAAACAGCGCAAAGTGTAGTGTGAAACACAATGGCTCTCTCTATTTTCACTCTTCTTTTCCTAGTGATCTTCCTGGGGCTATGAGAATGTCTTTAATGACACCCCCACTTTATCCTCCAAGGGCTCTTTTTTGACTTCTTCCTTGAGTATCGCTTCATACCTTTTTTTTTTAGCCTCTTATCTTTGCTTCACACTCATCCTTCCCTCTTGAATCATCTTTCCCTCATTTTAGATCATCCTCTTTTATACTTCACCACAATCTACAGTTCCAATTTACAAAATACTAATTTTCCCAGTTTGCCACTCAGGACTCCGCTGATATCGTGTGTTGACAGCTGGGGTCAATTGCCACTTTTTAAGGAGTCGATTTTGTGCGTGGTTTGTACATGGCTATATTTACATTTGTTCATGCTTTTCCCAAGAGGCAGGTGCTACCTTTACTCCTTCGGACTAAGAAACCTGTCAGTAGTGCAGTAAGGTGTCATTAGAGGCAGACACTGCCTCTGGCAGGGCCATAATAGGGCATATATGCTGGTGGCAAGCAAGACAGGGCTGAGTGAAACAAGAAAGGCAGGAAGGCATGCTAGACAGGTAAACAGGTATGACAAATCAGATCACAGGAAGAGAAGACTATAAAGGTGGGTAAGAACACAAAGGCACACACAGAATGACATCCTGACAGCGATGTTGACCTCTGCATATGGGTCCCTGCCCATTCTCTGATCTACCACCTCAGAGCATTTTTTGAGAGATCAGAGGTGCACATCAGAGGTCCAGCAGATTGGCATGTTTTTCTCTTGTGACTTCCCCAAGTCAAGGAACAAACTTTTTTCATTATTACGTGCAAATCCCTAAGTCTCTTGCACAAAACGTGTCCCTTTTTTCCATTGTGATGATAGGTCTTGACAGCACAAAAGAACAACTGAAAAAGAAAACAGTTTTTCTTACGGTGTGCTTGACCAAAGGGTCAAGGTTTGGCTTGTTAGCATGACTTTATTAGCCCTTGTTAGCAGATCCCATAACTTTACCCTCTGGCAGTAAAATTAATTTTGTCCATTGACAGTTATTTCAAAATAATACCTTGCTAACTATTGCTTAGGGTGAACCTGTCAAGTCCGTAATCGTCAAAAGGCCTCACATCGAGTGCACTTACTTGACCTGTTTCCATAATGTTTTCCATTAATAGTCTATAATTCTATTAATAGTCTATAATTCTGAATTGTTTGCCTCCTTTTTTCCCCTGCCATCCTCCATACCACAGCATTGCTGCATCAACACTAATGTGGTTTGGCTTCCCTCCCGTGCAGCAAAGCGCACGTCACCCATGATTGATGAGTTCTATTCTCTCTCCTGCGATTTGGTATTCCACACGCGCACCTGATTTACGGGCTTTTCACATCAAGCCAAAAGACTAGATTCAAACACACAGTTCAGATTGCTCCTGTCTTGAAAACCAGTGTTCTCCTCATGCCTTACATCCCTTCTGTTGTGAATCACAAATGGCATAAAGGTGTGGAAGAGACTGCTAAGAGGGATTGTCCTCTGACCTCACCTTGAAAGCGGTTCTCTGTTAAACTGAAATACGATTTGGCCATCTTTCATCGTAAAATATAATGCCAAGATCTAATGTCTTCTTCGATCGATTTAGATCAACTGAGGGTCTTTATCGTCAGAACTCATAAAGGCTCAACTGCGGATGAAGTGCACATTCAATCCATTTATTTAGGTGATGAACTTTATTTTACTGAGCAGTCATCATGCTATAGCAGACTAGAACTGTACAGTTGTTGTTGTTTTTTTTGCTACTGTAGTCATGATTTATTCATTTTGATTAATAAAACATACTTTAAAATTACATGATTGTACTAAAAACACACACACAGCTTAATATTTGACCTTTATAAAAGTTGTCACAGTTTTCCATTTCCAGTATTTATTATTGTAGTTGTTGGGAGATGTCACAAAACCCATCAGTTATCTTTACATTGCAGCTTATACCTCATTACATGTTCTCATAAAACATAAAATACTCACAAAAGTGCAGGAACGAGGGTGTCACTCTGCCAGGCCCATTGGGGCTATCGTGTGTGTATATGTGTTGGTCATGGAGGCTCTGAAATCAAGCGTGTTTTTACAAGGCTCGAAATTGCGACCATTTTGGTCGCATATGCTCCCGAAATTTAATCTGTGCGACCTCAAAATATATTTGGGAGCATTTGTGCGAGTGCATATAATTGTTGTCGTGCGACCTGTTTTAATTTCTCTAAAAACGTTCAGAGTATGTGCCTTCTGAGTGTTGATACGGTGACCTGTCTGCCGTTCTATGAAACGTTAGGCTACATAACAAAATTAAACTTCATCTTTACATTTTTAACTTTAATGCAGATTTTAGATTGGTTAATATTAGCTGTCAATCACTCAGTCACTGCTTTCCGCTGTCAGGTGACAGTGAGCTAACTACCGCGGGGAATGTAAAGGGCTGAAGAAGAGAGAAAATGAAAAGAACACTGACAGATTTCTTTTGTAAACCACCTAAAGTTACAAATAATGGTGCTGGTGATAGCGATCATGTGGTGAATGTTGATCCACCAGCCGAATAGAAGGCGTACAGTTTTCGGAGAAAGTGGTTGAAAGACTTCTAGTGGCACCGCTATGAAAATGGTTCTATGCACTGCGTTCACTGTAAAGCCTGTGGGACAGAGTTTGCAGGTAACAGCGTTCGCCACCGAATCTACATATTTCGTAATTGTTGTTTTCCGACATGTGGTTTGACATTATCGAGTGTATTGCAAAATCCAAACAAAACACACCTACAGAGAGTGCACGCATACATGACGTGAAGTCTATTAGGTTAGATTAGTGCGCGTGCGCATTTAGAGTGCGTTCTTTCAGCCCTTTCTTTTTCTCGCGGTAGTTAGCGGAAAGCAGTGACTGAGAGATTGACAGCTAATATTAACCAATACAAAATCTGCATTAAAGTTAAGAATGTAAGGATAAAATCTGTTAATATTTAATTTGTAGTTGTGGTGCTCCTAAATTTTTGGTGAGTGCTCCTAAATTTTTGCTGGTGCTCCTAACATTTTGAAGTTGGGAGCACCAGTGCTACCAAGTAAAAAAGTTAATTTCGAGCCCTGTTTTAAGGTGCCTCATTCAATATTAATTATTTTTAGTTGTGAGCAATTAGGACAGTACCATCACATTTTGTCATATCGTACATTATGTTGCTGTCACATTTGCATTAAAAGCTTAACCTGTCAGCCCGTGATGTGTTTTATGGATTTAAAATTGCTCTAATTGCTTTTGTAGAAATAAAAAAGAACAAGAAATTTGCTTCATGTAACAGTGAAAGGCCTACAACAAGGGCATTAATCATCATTAGACTCAACCAATTTTAGTTAATAAATTGGTGTTGAACAGTACCTTTGACCCCAGCAAATAATGAAAATGGACTAATCCCCCACCTCCCCCCAAACAGACAAAAGTGCCTGTTGGAGATTAACGTTTGGACCACAAATCTGGTTAGCAGTTCAGAATGGGCTCATGAATTAAAAACTGGACAATTGGACTAAAATAGAGAAGGAAAGGTGAAGTAGGAGAAATGCACACACAATTAAGTTAATTCTGCTTGCTGATCGAAAAAGCTAACTTTCTTTCTTCAGCAATCAGGGTCACGGATAAAAATGTTTTTCAGTTCAGCATTAAACATGGGAAATGAGAAATAATCACTTAAATAGCATGTCAGTAGTGATCGTTTATTTAAAAAGGGAAAGAACATACAGCTACCTGTAATCATGACAAAAAAAAAATTATATCAAAGCACATTTTTTATGTTTTAATTAAATTTCTTTTTCTATTCTGTTTATCTACATATTTTTATTTGAAATTGTCACTGGACCACTTTTTTCTCCTTTTGTAAGAAGATTTCTCTGTATGTTTCAATTATAGATGCATTCTTCTAATTTCAGTTGATAGCATACATCCTGAAATACAATCAGGAGTATTAATTGCACATCTAGCACATTTCTCTTTGATTAGAGGACAGTTTAAATATAGTGGCACAGCTTAGCCCTCTCTCTCCTACTGCACATGAACATTACTAATTGAGTCTAGCAGAAAAAGGCAAGCATCTTCTCTGATAGTAAAAGAAGTGAGAGATGGGATGAGAAAGAATCTAGAAGAACAGATCCATCTCACTGTGACCTGAGAGTCACAGCCCATTTAATTTAGCACCAATCATGCTTTTTAATGTCTGCAGAGTACATTATAATTTATTGGGATTATCATAAGCTTGAGCCTGCAGCCTGGCACAAGGGCATTTCAGCCTCCCCCTGCAGAATGACTTTCTGATAGCAAGTCTTGATGTCAATCATCATGAAACGGCTAACCATGCCTTTTCTTCAACCCTTCTGATTTTTTGTCCCAGCATCTTCAGGTTGGCAAAGCTTTGGCACCTGATAAATATTTATGCCCATCAGTGCCTGTAATTTTTGGCCAAGGATCCTGCATAGTGAGCAGGGCTGAAGGGTCCTCATCGTTTGCTTCATCGAGCAGGGAGGAGGAACAGAACCGATGAGGGCTCTCGCTGCAAAAGTGGCCCCTCATGAAAACAGTGCCATTGAGAAGTGAGAGTGTTTTTTTGGGTGGGGGTATTTGGGATTGTGAGAGAGGGTTGTTTTGTGTCCCAGATGGCCTCTTGTAACTCAGTGTTATGAAAAACAGAGTTGGAGTGATTTAGTTCTTAATTGGATTGCATGGGGGCTGGTCCAAGTCGTCTGTTTAAAACATAGATGTTGTTTGGAGGCTTTTGTAAATGACAGTCTAGTGGAGTGCAAGCACCCTTGGCCGAAAAGTGACAGTAATTCAATGGTTCATTCACATTTAAACTCCCACAAATCTCTTTAGCATGCTTTACTGGATTTGTGACATGTGCAAACATCACGTATTCCGCTGGTACATAGTTAATGTCAACAGTTCATGCTAAATGTCCAAGATATCAGCTGTGCAAGCTTCTGTATTTAATTGGCTTTGTACTGTACTCTGTACAATAAAGTTTAATCACAAGGAAGAAAATACGTTTTTAATTATTGCAACTTGTTTTTGTCGTGTCATTAATTTATTACCTTTTTTTTTTTGGAAGGTGGACGTATGACAAAAATTTTATGTCATGTTTGAGACATTTCGTAGAGTGGTGGTTTTGTGTCTATATTGGTGAATTTCAATAAGCTAAATATTTAAGTGAAAGATAATTCAAGGATGTGCAGTGTATCTGTAACATTGTTTATTGGATTTTTATTTCAAATAATATTAGATATTAGATATGTATATATAT